>NC_048893.1:193789846-193996153 GCF_011077185.1 Oxyura jamaicensis | reverse complement strand
AAGCTATGTATTCTAGATGTATTTAGTGATAGTGAAGAACTTTTAGGGAAGAACTTTTCAGTGGTGTCTCCTATAATAGTTTCAGCCATGTATCAAACATTGCAAGAGCTAAAGAATGTTCAGTATCTGGTTTTTAGATGGCATTTCTGGAGAAAGTAGCTGATGTGGAAGCAATACCTTCCTCAAAAATAAAGCTCAGAATAAAAGCATTTATATATTTTCATACATATTATACAGGTGTCAGAAATGATGCATTAAAATACAGCATTTTGAGCTACTACTCTCTCATTTTATTTGCCTATTTGTGTATTTGTTTGCTTCTTTAGAACATGGAGGCCAGCTTTTTAGAAATGAGAAAAGAGCTGCAGTCACGCGATGCTCTCTGGAGAAGGATACATCTGGAATGTCAACAACTGCATACAGAATTATTGAAAATCAGAGAAATGCAGGAAATTCAAATGAAGTATGTGTGTTAAAGACAATGTTTAAATTAACAACTACTACTAAGCTAATAACTTTTTTCTTACTTTTGATTTAAATCAAGTCTGTTGAAAAAGATAGTTCGGATTCAAGTGTCAGGCTTTTAGACAATTTTTGAATGAACATTTTCATATATGACAAGATTAAAGGCAGTAGGAGCACGCTCTGTTAAAAGGCCTTTATGTTGCATAGATCTTTGGAAATCAATGTATTTAACCTATTTTATTTATATGCTTAAAGTGCCTTTCTATTTCTTGGCATTAAAACACATTGGAAATAGTGCAATTATGATTCTCCTTAACCTTCTATGAGTAAAATGTTCATCTTGTTATGGTTTGTCTAATCTACCATAACTATCTTAGAACACATGAAATACTAATCAGCAAGAGATTTCAGGATTCTTTCTGCACACACTTCCCTTGTCCTTAATCTCTAGAAATCTCCTAAGATCTAACCTGGTTTAGGCCAAATCTCATGGTGTTTTTTGTTTCCAAACCAAACAAGTTTCCAGTTTTACATTGAGGAGAAGATAGTTTAAATTAAAGATTATTACATATTCTGCTTATTTCATGTTTTGTTTGTTTCTTACTTGAAGACATAAGTCATCTTCTGTACAACCTACTGAGCAACTAGAAAATAAAAATTCAGATTTATTACTACTGGGACAAAGTCAAGAAAGCCAACAAGAAGTGCTAAAAAAGGTATGTCATATTGTTAAGTATTTCCAGGTCTTACATTGCAGTCTAGGATTTAGAAAGACTGTACATCAAAGTACTGACCTTGGGCATGCGCAAAAGAGAGCAGGAGGATAAATTGAGGGTTTAGGAGAGTATGGAGTTTTCATACACAGACAAAGTTTTCATACATGGTTGCATTCCTGGAGGTAGTTGTATAGTTGTGCAAGTGGTATTCTGGCTTTGCACACTAACAACTGAGGTTGCTATTTGTGAAAGTAATCGAAAGGCCCAGGCCTAAGTATTACTGTGATTAGGTAATACCTTACAAGTAATAAGTCCTCCAAGGCTATGGGTAGTTAATAGGCTGTAGGAGGTAAGTAGCAGTTTGTAGGTGGTCTCAGACATAAGACACTGACACATCAACCAATGAAATCACTATGGCTGGTACCCACACAAAGCTACTTTATCAGTCATCTGCTGCACAATCCAGGGCAGTGCTTCTTTCTTTGAATTTAGCATCATATTGCATTGCACGTTTCAGAACTGCTGTGTGCAAGCAGCGGTGGCATGGCACTGTGGGATGACATATGGCTTGGCAGGTTAACACTTTGAGGAAGAGGGTGCCCGGAACTCCCCTTACAGACATGCTGGTTTTTTTGCTGAGTAGCAATGTAAGCAGGCACATCTGGAGTCTGATGCAGCTGACTTGGATGCTGCAGCAATTTTGGCATGATAATCATGATCTAGCCCTCAGATTTTTTGCATCTATATCTATTTGTTTACAATTCTAGTATTTCTGTGTAGTTTGCATAAATAAATATGAAATGCCATCTGCTACTGATTGTGTACAGTACTGTGAAGAATTATTAAAATGCATTTGAAGGTATTTTTGCTGTTTTTAATAGGTAATAGGTATGTTTCTTACATAATACGAAAATCTATCAGTACTAAATTTTTGGTTATTAGTTGAAAGATTATGAAAACAATCTTTGGGTTGATTCTTTGGAGAACCCTTTACATAGGAATTAATGCAGAAAGCTTGACGTTAAATTTTATATATAATGGCAGAAAAGTTCTCATAAAGTGGTTTACCATGTATATTCTTCTATTTCTATCATAGTTTCTCATTAAAAGGTCTCTAGATTGATTTATTTATATTGCTCTGGAGTTAATTTTGGTTTAAGACATGTTTAATGCAGTCTAAATTAACTTTGGAGCAATATAAATAAACCATACTTAGGTTTATTGAAAAGATATTTCCTTGGATTTTCTTTGTCATAATTTCTAGTTCTTGAAATTAACATTATTATTATTGCATTCTTTTAAAGTTTTAATATAAATATTTTATATTTTGTTCATTTCTAATACTAAATTAGCAAATGAAAGCACAAGAGAAGGATTAAAAAAAAGACCTAAAAATAAATAGGACTCTGCACTGCCCATGAAGACATTTTTTTATAAAATCTCAAAAATGTCTGACTTGATTAGAAGAGTTGGTGTCTTGGAAGCAGACCGTAAAAAAGTCAGTAGTAGGTGGTTAGTGATTCAGCCATATTTACTGCACAACATTTTTCTTATTGAAACATATTTGCTACAGATAAGAAACTATCGAGAGGAGCAGTCCCATCGCTCTGAGCAGGAAGGAACAAGGACAGAAATCTCTGACCTGACAGAAGAGCTTCATCAGAAGGAGATCACTATAGCAACTATCATGGAGAAAGCTAGTCTTCTGGAAAGACAGTTAAAAATGGAGTTACAGATAAAAGACAAATTGTTAGCAAAACAACAGGTATGCAAGCAGGCAAAACCAGCCTAGGCTGTTTTACTCCACACTATTGATGATAACATACATTATCTGTGAAAAGAGACATTACTTTTCTTTCTGTAGTTTTCATCTTCATCAGCAGTGATGTAGAAGTATTTATTAAAAAGTACAACCAGATACTATAGCAGCCAGATTGATACTGGAACAATAAAGGACCACTAAATGTCAACTTTACATCTAAATTGCAAATCACCCTGACCATCAATTGTATATTTTAATATGCAGAATATCTCAAAAATTTCAAGTTCGTTGTTACTGTATGTACTTTATCATTAGAATCATTTATTAGGTTATCTAGAACATTTCATAATTTTTAAGCTTTTTTTAAAGCTTTTTAAAGAATGTTACAAATATGCTTAGAAAAGTGTGGCAATTTGAAAGCTGAAAACTGTAAAATACTAATATTTTTAAATGGTAGTTTTCTTTTTTTTAAAGGAAATGTGCTACCACCATTACTTAAGTTTGTAAACCAAAATAACCTTGATATTTATCAAGGGTATAAAGGTATCTCTGGGCTTTCAGAGAGGTTTGGTACATATGAAAAACTGTGATTGACATAACACTTTACTTTTGAGAATAGGAAAGTTAGTGTTTGGGAAAATGTGACGCTGCTGCTGTGTGGCACTTGTTACCAGGCCATATGCTAGATGGTATCATTAAAAGAATGAATGTGGTCCCTAGGCTTCATGACTAGGGTTTCAAGCAGTTTCAGTGGTCTGTAAGGTCTGTCCCTCTTGGTATTTTGTAACTGCATGTCTAGTCCCTTGTTTTCCTAACTGATTATTTCTTTCAAAAAAGTAAATGAAACTTGTAGCAGATCATTTGTGTGTCTTTCATAGATAGTTTAGTATTTCTTTCTGGTTTAATATTGAAGTATTAAAAAAAAGTTTCTAATAGATAGGTTCATAATTACTTATGTATACTTGGCAAAATTTAATTTATCATACCTATAGTCAGTATTTTTTCAATTTAACAGCAATATTCATATGTCTAACTAAGAACTTAATCTTTTCCTAGTTGCTGGATTTCAGGTACAAAGTTATCAAATCTGAAAACACGCATCTAAAAGAGATGATAGAAAATCAGGAGTGCAAAAGTTGCATGGTAATTTTTGCTTTTTTAATTTATGCAATAGGAAGAGCAATTACTTATACTTACTGTAAATGGAGATTGAGATCATGGCAGATTTAGAAGTTTCTGGTTTGTGTAAAATAAAAATAAACTCTATGACATAATCAAAGACAGGTGTTATTCATGCGCAGTCTGAAGATGGGTATATCTAGGAATAATTTTGACCTTAATTGTAGTAAGATAGAAGTAAACTAGACTTTCCAGATATTTTGTCTAGATACAAAAAAAAATATTG
Organism: Oxyura jamaicensis; assembly: GCF_011077185.1. Taxonomy (NCBI): domain Eukaryota; kingdom Metazoa; phylum Chordata; class Aves; order Anseriformes; family Anatidae; genus Oxyura; species Oxyura jamaicensis. The sequence continues at coordinate 193,991,805 of NC_048893.1, read as the reverse complement.
GAGCCTGTTTTTCATAACCAACCACTGATTTCAGCAAATATCTATTTTTAAACAGTTGTAATTTTCACAGATACAAAAATATGTCTGTTTTTACTAATTTCCCCCTCTGTTTATCTGGCATTTAATAATGTTGTAAAAAAAACCTGGACACAACACTTTCCCCCACCCAGCTTATTTTCAGAGTTTAGTATTTATTTCTCTTCAAACGGGATATTTAAAGCTTAATTCATAAAACCATGTGACAATATAATGTGGAATTACAGTTTATACAGCTGTAATAAACATTTCATACGCTGTGTTCCACGAAGAGCTTTAAAACCTTCCCTGCTTACAGAATATCTGCAGTTACTGTGTGTGTCACTAGAAAAACACCAAAATGCAGTTTGTAAATACTGCTGTAAATACGTCTTTGGGGGATTCATAGCCTGGTAATTGTCTGACTGGAGACTGTCAAATGTCACCTTTTTCTGTACCCTTAAAATGGCATATCAGGACATATTATTTATACGTACATATATAATGTTACGGGTACGTGTGTGTATATATAGATGTGTCAGCTCAGCTGTGGGCTTCATGCCATTATAACAGCACTAGGGCTCATTCTAGAACTATTCGTTTTAGGGTGACTTAGCAGCCACCCATGTCTGTTATACCTCACCTCTCCAGATGGGAGACATAGCTGAGCCCCTGCCTCCATCCTTGGACAAAATGCCAATTTTTTTATACTTTCTGGCACTTCCAGGACAGCTTGGCTCATAATTTTGCCATAAAACTAGCCAAGCAAGGCAAGGAAGAGATAACATTAGACCAACTAATCCAAAAAATAGGCAAGCTTTCAGGTGCAGGAACCCTAGTTGTGCTAGCAATGTGTGAAACCCAAATCATTAATGCTCATGGATTACTGGGTTCCAAAAGAATACGGTAAAACTAGAAATATATGAAAACACTCCATAATAAAATGTGTGAGATTTTAGCCTTTTGTGTATGATCTGAGAAGCCTTTTGAGATAATTTTCTGTTGGTGACAGCTTACTGCTATTGCTAGTCAACCATCAGAGCTAATCTTTATCTTCCACTCTTGGCATCCAAGTGGATGGGCCTCTTCAGGCCCTGGTTGCAGTGCACACGTTGTTTGCACTTCCATTATTTTGACTTGTATACTCCGTGGGTTTACCCAACTAAGACACGGGATTTAGTAACGCAGGTGGAGACCACTGTAATAATGTGGCTTTGCTGCTTCTGAAACTGAAGGTGACTGTATATCAACACAGATACTAAACTGTGCCTGTAGACATACACTGTATCTACTATAGTAATGAACTTATGTAATTTGTCTTGTTATTTTTGGTGCAGTCATTACTGGAGGGAGCAATACAGTCTATAGCTATAGCTGTTATGGTTGCTTTTATGTCAGAAGTTTTACAATGCAAGTGATGATGAATTTACAACAATAACATTTTGAATGCACTGTTCGTTGAGAAATTTTAATTTGTTTTATTGTGTTATAGAGGCTGTTATCCTTTCTTTCCCATTTATCTACAGTGTTTTTGTTTTTTGTTTTTTTCTGGAGGCAATTCTCTTGGTTTGCTATAAGTGCTGCATGATTATATGTGGTAGCTAGGTCTTTCTTTAGCATAGAACATTGTTTTGTGTTTGCTTGTTGAAAATACTAACACCCATTTATTGTGGAAAATATGCCTATTTAGTGATGGCTTTATCTCCTTTCACAGAGTATAGATTTATCTAACAAAGAACATGGAAATTTCACAGCTTCTGTTCACAAACTGGAACATGAGAATGTAAGATTACAAAATAGCCTTGTTAAACTACAAAATGACACAGAAACATCAATACTGGGTGGCATGGATATATATGGAGAAACAGAGTACAGTTACCAAGCCGGTTCAAAGATGCAGGAAAAGGAAGAGAGGTAATATTTAGATTGTACTCATATATGAAACTTTCTATAAGCTTTTTGGAAGAACATAATTGGACCAAACTTTTAAGGTTCTTTTTTCCTGTTTCTGTTCATTCAGAACTCCCACCAACCTAAATATCAAACCCAGTTAGTATATTTGCAAGGTTTTCATACATTTTTGTGGCTAACTGAATTTGGCAATAAATGAATGAATGCCTATGTTTGCCTATTTTAATATTTTTCATGTGAAATCGTTTTTAAATATTGTTTGTTTGTTGTTGTGTTTTTTTTTTTATGCTGCTTAAGTTATTCTTAGCTCCAGGTTTTGCAAAACAGGACAGCATGAATTTTTACTGCCAAATAAAAACAAGACAAGGAAAGGATATACAAACCAACATGAGAGGTAAATTGCTCCACAGGAGGTTATCTTAATAAGCAGTTTGAACTACAGCTCCTGCTGAAAATCTTTGTGTCCCACCAGTTCCATTTGTTGGAAGTTTCATTAAATGTATTTTAATGCATTATAAAGTTCTGGTATTCTTGGGTGATCTGATTTTTAAAAGAAACATAAATTCAGATGCCCTGAATAAATTGTTATCACAGTAAAGTTGTTAGGAAAAAGTAATGGGACTTAAGAATACTCAGTCTCACAGAAAACATATGGTAGTGATGTCTTTACTTCTTAGTTCCCTGTATTCAGTGAAGTACTGAAGGACTTTCAAATGTGTTATAATCATGGCACTGCAGTAATAAAAAGAAAATTAAAATCTCTGCTAAACAATATTTCACAGTACAGGAGATTAAAAATTAATAGAAAGCTAAATATTTTGATCATTTATAACAAAGAACTTATGCAATAGCAAGATGTAAAACCGTTCTGTGAAGCAAAGTTTAAATAAAGTGGAGCCAAAATTGTACAGGTTAAGATTTCAAAGTCATACATTCAAGTTTATGGCAAACCATAAAGTGATTTTCTTCTGTATAGTAGAAAAGCATTGCATTATCTGTTGATACATTCTTGCCTAAAATTTCCATTTAAATATGATGTTTAGTGATGGAGGTAGTATTCACATGGAAATAAATGTATATATGCATATCTGCGTACATATACATGTATCTGCATGCACATACAGAGATATACGGAAGCAGCAGTTATGTCTGTTTGGCTACTAAACTTCAAATGATGTTGAAGGCTTTGCTGAATCAAAGATTTACAAATCAGACTGTTGTGCACCTGTAGATCTCATTATTCCACCAAAGATTGATCAGTGCAATTTATGCTCGTGCTTCCACTCTTCTTAAGTGAGGAAAAGTAAGATTTTCCCTTTTTATTGGTAATTACACTTACTGTACATGAGGAACTGTGAAATTTCATTCATGTGAATCAGTGTAAAGAGAGTTATGCAGGTAATTTGCAGGATGTTGATTTCATAGTGACAAAAGCCTGATTTTAAACCAAAACAGGGAGAGAGAAACCTTCCTCACAACAGAAATCCCAGCCACCCCTACTGAACACAAGTTAAATTACAGTTCTAATTAATCTGATGAAACCGGTGTATTGGGCCTGTTTTTCAGGTTCTAAAACATGCATTTAAGTTCATAAGTTAAAGGCTATTTATTTTTTAAAAAATGCATATACAGATTACAAAAAAGGGCAAATTCCACGTGCAGTGTGTGTATATATATACCTCAGCCAGCAGTCTTTTTAAGATTGAGCCCTATGTATACTGTTGGTTCCCTGTTCCCAGATGGGGAACTACCCCAAGACTTTCTCAGAAAAAGAAAATTGAATTTTCAACCATCAAATGTGAGCACATAAACCAGGCAATTGATGTTGGTTTGCTTTAACTCTGAGGTATGTTTTATTTTATTGTGAGCATAAACCATGTTATTTCTGTTTTAATTTGCAGTTCTGTTTCCATGGTAATTATGATACTGGAGAAAGGGCAAAAAGACTTTTCTTTTACATAGCAAAAAAAAAAAAAAAAAAAAAAAAGAAAACGTTTGTGCAAGATGGGAAGTTTGTGTTTTAAATGGTAATTTTAATTTTAATTTTCAGAAGCTATACTTTTTTTTGTCCTTTACACATTCAGAAACCTAGAAATATTTGCACAATGGACAAAAATGTCTTTGAGTGTACCCTGTAATATTTTTCTGTCATGATCAGTACTAGAATCCTAGGCATGGGCACAGACAGATAGGGGACCTCTAGAGAAAATACCAGGAATTGCAGGAAGTTAGACTGATTTAGAAAGTGGCATTTCTTCTTTCTTTAGGTGTGCAGTGAAATTCTAAATATCACAAATTAGCACATGGAGAAGTAGCATCTTTGTTCTAAAAAAGACTGAGGCCATATCCTACCTATAACCACTTCTAATTAATTACTGTTCTCATATATGATAATTGATTTAACTAACGTTAAACTGAGCATTCCCTACCCACAAAGTTTTAATCCCTTGTTCGTACCTTGTGCTCACACAGTTGGTTTGAATTTTGGCCAGATTGAAGAGGATTTTCTCTGATGAAGCCAATGTGCCTAGCCTATTTCTTCAGAAGTTTAAACATGCACCTGAGTTCCCACAGAAAGTTACCATAAACGCATACACAAAAGAGATAATTGGCCAAGCCAAAGTGCACTTTTACCGTGTGGAAAAAGTAAGGGGTAAAGACTAGGACTGAATGCCTCCTGAGGTAGCTAGGGATCTCTTAAAGGATGTGTTGACAGTGGTATATCTGTCATAAATAAGTCTTCACTTCCCTTTGGAGGTCCTACATTCTTGGTCATACTCACTGCTGTATCAGTAATTGCAGCAGATAAACTGGAAGCAGTAAAATCAGTCTCTTCAGGAGAATACTTATCAGCAGTTTTTTAAAATCAAGTTAGCACTTATACTTGCAAGGTAAAAGCAACAACACTAATCCCGCACACATCCTGGGCTTTAAAGATCTGTTGTTCTCTTTCTCAAGAATAGGTATGTCAAGCAGCGCGAGCTGTGTAAGGAGTTTGTTTTGCACCATGGAATTCACTGATCTCATGGGGACCTAGCTGACTTTATATATATCTGAATATGGAAAAATCTTTTCTCTCTAAAATTCCCTTTGTGAGGACATTGTTCTTTCATTTCTTGTCCCACATGTCTCCATGCCAACAGTGACATTATTTTTGTGAAGTATGTGTATATGTTAAATGCTCTATAACCCCACTAAAAGCATAAGCTATTCAACTGCAGTTACAGGGAATTTGCACTACCAATATCAACAAATAGTCTTTTTTTTTTTCACAAATTTGCAGATGTATTTGCAGATGTTTGCCTACCTTTATATTTGTATTCAACCTAGAACTCTGTTTTTAGATTTTATTTTGGACTGAACTAGCAGAAATTTAAGCCCCAGCTGTGAAATTTGTCTTGAGTGAAGGCATAGCATCTATATCGAAACACCTAAATGTAGGTGGTATGTTTTCCCAAGACAGCAAACAGCCCCACCAATTTTATGGAATACAATAGGAAGTAGAGCCTTTAAAAAATCAGGTTTTGGTCTTGTTCTTTTCAGGGCAGGGGTGGGGTATGTCTTTTTACTATGTGAAAACTACCATAACTGTAGGCACCCAAGTCTGAAAATTCTGGTCTTAGTGAGGTAAGCTATAAAATAACAGTAATAACTGTTATTAAATACATATAGAACCAGTTCTGGGGAAAAAATGAACACAGATCACATAGACTTTACTAGGGGTTTTCAGAGGAAATTACTTCCAAAAAGGTCAGAACACAAAATGGGAAAAAAAAAAAAAAAAAAAGGCTGTGGTTTTGTCATTCATTACCATCTATGTTCAAAGGTGTCTGTTTTTTTTTTACTGTGCCCTTCATACAAACAATAGGCAGATTTAATGTAGGGGAACAAAAATTAAAATGCATTCTCCTGTGCCCAGAAGGGCAGAGTATATTTATTTTAATGAAAAGCATGAAAGAAAGGAGAAAATTCTGCTCCCCAAAAGATAAACATTTTAGGTCATTTAGAGAACTGGAAGGTCTGGTGAATATTTTTGGGGAGTTTTGTCTTTGAATGCATAATAACAATATCATAGTAATAATAATATTATAGCATCATGCTTATAATTCGCTTTCTTGTAGCATTCGGAGTAACTTAATCACCACTACTTTATAATCAGAGAAAATATATTCTTCATCAGGTTTCTGGGTTGTCCCACACAGCCCATTTATAGAGGACTCAGTCTCACGTTTCAGCCCCAGCGTGCCTATGTACAGGCAGGAGCCATTAGGGCTGCACAGCTACCTTCTCCCAGCACTAAATATTTAAACTGACGTCAGAAAATGATGGTGTGATCTTTCTGCAGACAGCACTGCCCTTTCCCTGTGCTTGGCAAATTCTTTCTTTTTTATTAAAAATAATATCTGTTTTCCTTGGATCTGAGTAGCACTGCATGTTCTTAGATGTAATAGTAATCACATTTTAGTAGCGGAGAACTTGATCTTTAAAAGCTTTTATAGCTGCATTTCAAATTAGTAAAGCATCTTAGGATTTTTCCAATGATAGCATCTTTTCAAACATCTATCACGTTTAAGTACAGTAGTTACCTCCCAAGAGTGAAATTTCTATTTCATCATAAGCACAGGTCTCCCTACAGTGGCAATTTCTACTATAGCCAGAAATGTTGTCACAGAAATGTAATAAAAACTGAAATAATTGAATTGTCTTTTCTTCATGTTTTGGTATATAAAACAAGTAAAGATCCAATTGAAAATTAGTCCAATTCAGCAGACATCTGGGCAAGCAAGTCTCAAAATTTTCCGCTCTTTAATCTACGTGATTTCAGAGTTGTTTGGTTAACTGTCAGAAGAAGAAATTGCAAATGGAAAGCAAGGAATTTTTTTTGTTTGTTTTTTGTTTGATTGTTTGTTTAGCTTGCAGTTAACCACAATATTTTTTTTTGCTTCACAGAGCTACAAATGAATGCAAATATATGCTTATGCATCCATTCTAATCACCATAAGCAGGATATAAGAGTTATGGAACATCATAATAGAATACTTTTAAAAATCAATAAACTTAAAGATTTCCCTTATTGTTACAAAAGTATGTTCTTGTGTAATTAAAAAATATATATTTTAAAGATTTCATCATTTCCCTTATTAATTTCCAGTGTGTTTTCTCTTATTAATTTCCAGTGGGTTATCATTAAATCAGTAACAAAATTAGTGTTGCAGTAAGGATTTACGATCAAAGTTTCCTGTACTATTCTTTTTATTTAACTGATTTAAACATTCTAAATTCTAGCTATTCAAATATAGTTCTTTAAAGTTATGTTAGATCAAAACTGGCTAATTATCCAGACCACAAATTATCTCATCTCTCTTTTAACTTGATATTTTATTTCTAGTATTTGTGTGGCTAAGTTCTATCTATTTCCCATCATACTGAAGCAAGTCTGTGGTTTAGATCTTATCCTGCAACATTATATGGCAAAGTTACTCAACTTAAGTTCCAATGGGAGAGTTTAAATCAGTGTGATTTAAGTTGCAGACAAAGAATGCACACTCAGACAATCACAATAATTTAGGTGGAAAATTGCTAAATTGCTGCAGCTTGGTAATGCATAATCTTATGTCCGTAACGGGGTGCAGGAAGCAGTTTGAACAGTTGAGTAATCTAAGTCGCACAAATGAACAAAAAGCATGGCTTTGCTCTGATAACTTGGAGTTTTAACTGGTTTTCATATCTTGATTTTATATTTTTATCGCTATTTTAGAACTTCCCAAAATGAAGAGGAATGGCACATGGAAGCTCAACAGACTGCTATGCCCACAGCCAGTGGATGCCACAGAAACCACAGCCCAACTTTATATGGCCAAGGCAATATCACTGGCTCAAAAAGGGGTATCGCTTTATCTTATAAACTTGACAGAGGTCATGAAAAGGAACTGGATGATAAATCTCCATCACCACCAGTGGGGTATCCTTTGTGCTTTGGCGGGCTGTTTTCTAAAAAAGGCACAACAGGCGGATTACTAAGCCATGCTTACGATGCAGAAGAAATCAAATTATCAGTAAGTAACTGTTTTTCTATAACATAGACATTTTCAAAGCTTCTTTTAGTGGTCCACATCCATCTGTGGACCAAATGCAATCCTGAAGGAACTAAAAATCAGATTATTCCTGTTGTCACTGTTATTTATCCAGTGCTAGCCCAGCAAAACTGTCAATACCTTATCCTAACACAACCACGGTTTTTCTGAAGATTAAGCATCCCCTACTGGGCCATATCTCTGTACTTGTAACAATGGTGATAATTACCTGCCATTATGTGACTGCAGGAGAGACTTCTACATTTTAGCTCATTGCCTTCTATATTGGGGCACTCTGCTTCATGTTGCCTTCTGTAGGGGCACTGCTTTAAGTGTCTTTCCATAATACCTGCAAACTTCTGCCTTAAGTGCTGTTAGACAAATCCGGTTTCCACAGCATTTGATTGATGGATGAAATTAGAGGAATTGCAGCAACTATTTTCTGTGTGTTCGCTATTGTATTTGAAAAGGAACAGAAATGATAACTGCTGTAATCCTTATTTTTCTTGAAATGAAAGAATAATAGTGCAACATTCTTTCTTTCAGTCTTCATAGGGAGCAGATTACCAACTTCCATTGACAAGTAGGATAAATCCCACTTTGGCTCTGGCAACATCTAAGGGAAACTTTCCAGAATTCTTCAACTTCAGCTCTCTCTTTAAATTTGAGCTTTATATTCTTCCTTAGTATCTTTTTTCCATCCTTAGGCATCCACTACAGGTTCCTTTTTTTTCCACTAGAAGATTTAGCACTCATTTTCCAGACCTCAAACCACAGAACTACACCAACTTTTAATAGACCTTACAGATTAGTAAGGAATGGAGTGGCCATCTCTCTGTCCAACAGTGATGATGTATGCACCTTTGTACCCAGGAGATCCTGAACTATTTGTGCCTGAGTCCTATTGAGAGAAAAAAGGGAAGACTAATTCAGCTTTTAGTGGTGAGAGCCAGTAGGCAATGTTCTTGCCACATGGCACGTTAATTAGGACAGAAGAGCATTGTGACACCAACAGTCACCTTCAGGCAGGTTGAACTGGTCGTGCCCCAGTTCTGCTGTTCACTTCATAAATGTGCACACATACTTTCCTGGCTGCTGGAAGATGCTCCAGAAGCTCCCAGTAGATGAGCAACAACACACTGACTACCTGCCTGAGAAGCAGGAATTGCAGTGCAGCCCTTCACTGCCTGTGCTCCCAGCAGCTGTGTCCCAGTAGTCAGAGTGAACCAGCTAGTCCTGGGTGTATGACTTCATTTCCATTTTTACATCTCATAGGAATTTTAAGTAATTGGCTTGTGGTTTCTCATTGGCTTGGAAGTTTTCCTCTTTGAACTGCTAGTAGCAAAAAAAATGTTTGGACTTTTTCAGGAAAAGTCTGGTAAACACCAGTTCTCATCATCTCTTCTGTCAGAAGTGTCAGACAGAGATAGCAGGGCACAAAGCTTCTATTTCCAGCCAGCCCAGGGAAAATGCCCATTCTGAGACAGTTTTGCAAGCTGCAGGGAAACTATTTCCCAGCTGGCACTCAGGACAGGGTCGATGCCAAGACAGTTGACTAGATTGTAAGGAAAACATTTCCAGCTGGTGTGTGGGCAAAGTACAGAATGAAACTATAAAGCAAGGGATGTTTCTCATGCATAGTCTAAGTCCAAATGAGAGGGATCAAAGCAGCTAGGAGTTCAGAAGATCAACAAAATCAAATCATCATTTCTATGCATATATATATTCAAGAAGATTATTGCCAGCTTCAGAATCGTCCATTTCTATATAATTTCTCCATACTAACTGGAGCAAGCAGTTATGTTCATGGTGCTTTTCAACCTGGACCATTATTTGTGACTTTTAGTCACAAATATTTTGTCACGTTTCCCTTCAGGTGATGGACATACATCATGTGTTCTTGCTTTCAAGACTGAGTAAGACAAGAAAGACTTAGCAAGGAAAGTTTAAATTAGGCATTAGGAAACTTTCTACCTTTAAGGATCAGAAATGACTTAATAAATAAATTACAATGGATAGTTGTGGAAATTCTAGCACTGGACATTATTAGGAATTATTAGGAATGATTTTGACAGTCTTGATCCTACCCTGAGGCACACTTTGGTCCATGCCTTTTAAGTAATACTGTTACCTACTAGTTAAGGTATTTAGGTCTTCCAGATGCCTTCCAATGTGGCTTGAAGTTATCCCAGGAATCTCAATTTTCATGTACAAGCAGAAGCACATTCTTCTGAGAAGACAGTCATCTGTATCTTCTGCCTAAGATGTATTCCAGTGCAGGGTTAGAGGAAACTGCCCCCAGAAAATTAAATTAGCCAGACTAATTCATAGTCTTGGTGTGACAAGAACTTTCCCAAGAAGTAGAAGGGCTAAACACGAGAAGACTTTAATGCTCTGGGAGCATGATTTGACCACTAAACATTAGACTATCCTGAATGTTAATGTTTTCTTGCTTCACTGCTAAATGTGCATCCAGGAATGTTGGGACAATTCATGGGACAAGAAAGAGATTAACAGTAGTAAAGTTAATTAGGCATTCTGTGAGAGAGAATAGACCTGGCTTCTCGGAGTGCTTCTGCTCAGCAATCCAGTTTCATAACTCATAAGCATGTTGAGTAGTTCCTGTTGGAGGAAAAGACATATTTAACATATGTCACATGTGGAGATATGCATCTGTATATCAGGTGCCCTCCTTCATTTTCAGCAAATGATGAGGCAAAAGGGTGGTTCCCGTTACTGGTCTACACCAAGGAAAGACGGGGGGAGCTGACACCGTAGTAATGAAAAAGCAGAGTACTTGTTGCCTATCTACCCAACCACTTAGGCTGAAAGCTTACCAATGAACCCATTTCTGTGCAGCTCCAGTTAGAAAACTGAAAGATATAAAGGAAGTGTTATCTGAAGAAAACAAATTCAAAACTAGGGACCGTGAGTCTCATCTGAGACAGGGATTAAAGCAGTTTCTTTATAGTTTTTCTTCCCCAGGCACAGAAAGCGAAGATAATATAGGACATAGTGAAAGAACAGACCAGAGGCTGGGAAAACAAAGCTTACTTGCTAACAAGAAATTTTGCCTTTTAGACCTGTTTAGATACAACCTTCTCTCAAAGTGCATAAACACAGTGCATTAGGGACCTATCTAAAATGATAGTCAGTGTTGTGTGACCCTCGGGGTAAGAAGCTGTAAGGAGCCACGATCTGCTTGTTCTAAGTGATAAACATTCTTCTGTCCTCTGAGGAAATTCAGAAATGTCTCATTTGGGGTTCACACTGTATTTCAAGAAAAACACATCAAAGTAAGTACCAATTGAAGCAAAGGACAGTAGTATTTTAGGAAGATGGCTTCATCGTGAGGCCGGTATGTTTCTACTGACAAGTCAGCAATTGTAAACATCATTGTAATGGATCTCTGAGAACCTCTTGTAACTTGATATCATATTCCTGAAAACTAGCACATCTGCCTGGTTTCCTTTGCTTCTATCTGGAAGTGTTTTATTTGCTCAGTATTGACTCGGTGATTTTAGAGGTGCTATTCAGTAAGTGAAGCATGGTGTTGCTTTAAACAAAGCCTCCATGTGCTGTGTCTTCTTCATAATGCAAAGCTATCTTAAAACACTTCAAAGTAGTACTGCCAACTGTATCACTGAACCCAAACATCACAAGAAAATGTTTGTGTGACCTGGCCCATAAGAGGGGAGGAAAAAATGCATGTAGCCGTAGCATTCGAAATCTCAGGAAAATCTCTTTGTGTGAAAACAATGGTGATTTATGGGTGGGGAATCATGCACACGTTTCCAGGGAAAAACAAAAGGCGGGTGATTTCCCTCCAGAGTTTCTCAAACATTGGAATATCCCTGCTAGTGCGGGGAGTGATAGAAGAGTGTTGTGGAACAAGGTAAAACAATATCTTTAGGTCCCTTATTCCTACCTGGCAAATTAAGTCACTTTCTTCCCTGCCCCATTAAAACACTTACTTTTGAGGCACTGAGTAAAGGAGAATTCTGGTTTATCTGTGAGTTTCACTTTAGGAACCCTGCATGTCCAGAAAGCCTGGCTCAGTCTAGAAGGGTGGTATTACATCCCAAATTTGTTTCTGGCTATCGTTTACTTGCTGTACTGTGAAAAGTAAGGGGATTTCCTGTGGGAAATCCCTAAATTTCATCTCAAGGTCTGCTGCAAACCATTGGAATAGAATAGTGCTTTACAGCATTTCTATTTGTTCTAGTTAATATCTTTTGGCCTGAAAAGCTGTTAAGGGCAGTTTTAAACCAGGCTGAAGCAAAGACCAGATCTGCCTGTAGTTGCTGTGGAAATAGGGAATACCCCATTCTGCTATAATGGATCCTAGAATAAACATTTACGGGTTTAATAGAATTGGCATTTTCCACAAACCATTTTGATATTTAAATCATTTGAGGCCCTTCCTATTTGATGTACTGGCAGTCTCTTTTTTACATTCTAGGAAAAACAAAACTAGAGATTCTGCACCAACAATTCTAACGGTTATTAAAAATATTTCAACACATGGCTTAAGATAATTTCTAATAATCTTACTCAATATATGGTCACATAAAGACAGAAAAATATCTTTCTCTTAATATTTTACAGATCCTGTATGAAGTTTTTTCTCAGTTGACTGTTAAAAATTCATGTCATAAAATCATATTTATCTTTAACAATAAACATTGAATATATTTAGACAAGGAAATTATTTTTAGACAAAGAAAAGGGGGTTGTTTTCTATTTTTTTTGACACATTCCAATGAATGGATCTTAAATATTAGCAAAAGGAATTAACAAAGAATGCTGCTTACAGTTTTAGAACTCATTCCAGCAAAGATTTATTCATGTCCTTTGCTTTATACAACTCTGAGTCCCATGACAACCATTTTAAGACTGATTTTCATGTTTTATGTCTCTGTCTACTAAATGTTCATTAAATGGAAATAAAATTTTTCAGTGAACTACTTGCAGTGAATAAAGTTTAGTACATTCTCCAGAATATCAGGACTTGAAGTAGACAGTGCTGAAATGACTACAGTTTTTCTTCCTTTCCTAAGAAAGCATCTCATGAGATGGAAGAGAGGCAGAGGGAGAAAATTACAGGAGGCAATCAGCAGTACCCAGCACTAGTTATATTCTGTAGTTCTAAAGAACGGGTTATTGTCCTCTGTCCTGGTCTGAATTACACAAATGACTAACATGACCTTTAGTTGATCCAAAGATTTAAGAGGCTCTGAGGCAGCTTAATTCTGTCTAACAGGATGTTTATATTTTTTAATGGCAAATCTACATCCCAACGCTGTGAATGTCAGAGGTGTTTAAACATCACGTTCACATTACATTATTTAGCCACCTGAATGCATTTAAAAATGTATGCCTGAAGTCATATTTTCTTGGAGATGCATAAAGCACGAGAGGGTTATTAGCTGCTCTGCGTTAAGATGTGTTTAAGTTTAAAAACTGATTATGCAAACACATTGTTGAACTTTCTGCTTTTTACTCTTTCTGTGTGTTTCTCAGTCTTCTCCTGAGATATCCGTCCTTGCAACAACAGAAAAGTTCCTTCAAGAGGAAGAGAAACATACAAAAGAGTTTGAAGAACGTTTAAATTCACACCTTGAAGAACTGCAGAGGCATTCTGAAAACACTCTAAAGAAATACGCCATGCTACAGCAAAGCAGGCATACTTAAGCCAGTCCCACAATCAACAAAATAAAACCACGCGTAATCGCTCCAGAATTCTTAGAAGTAAAATCTGCAACTATCTTCGTAATGTCTTTAGGCACATCACAAATTGCATGTGTTCTAACATGAAGGTTTCAAAAAGATAATCATTATCCTGCAGATTTAGGTGTATTGCAACTGGGCTACATGACAAAACGTTGTACTCTAGGCATACTACAAAATACACAGGTTAGCTTCACATAGTTAAATTGAGACCCCGTTGCAGCACTGTAAATGAAGACACTTTCAATTCTGTGAGGTACAGAGGGCTAATAAGTGGAATAATTCCCTCGAAAATATAGTCAGACAAGAGAAATTCTCTAGATTGCACAGAAGAAGAATAATAGGGGCCTTTGGCCATGCTATAGCTCCTAGTGTAAAGCGCTAACCTTTGCTCTGGTTATTCTTGGCTATAGAAATAGCCCTTGGGACGCTTGAAATGAGAAGTCTGAGCTTTTCATTTCTAATGGTGTAAGCCATGCTGTTCTGTGGGAGGAACACGAGCAGACAAAGCACAAACATACGTTGAAGCCACCCCTATTACTCCTTTTGCCAGACCCATAAACTTCGCTTTGGACAGTGATCTCAAGTATTTTCTGTGCTTTACATGAATACTTAAGATTTTTAAATCCCATCTTCAAAAGCACCTCTTTTGGTACTGAGATTTTGATAGTATGTTGGTGCATTGTTTAACTACATTGGAACAGAGAAAAAATCTTACTTCATAAAACTTGTGATGAGTCTTAGAAAAGGGCCTAAATTCTTTATATTTTCCTGCAACATAGGAAAACATTGTAAAACTGAACAGAGTTAGTTCAGCTGTATATGCTTTACTGAGAGCAGCCCTGAGGAGAAGGGCCTGGTGGTGGCGGTGGATGAGAAACTCAACATGAGCCAGCAATGTGCGCTTGCAGCCCAGAAAGCCAGCCGTGTCCTGGGCTGCACCTGGGCAAGGGAGGGGATTGTCCCCCTCTGCTCTGCTGTCATGAGATTTCCAAAGAAATTAATTACTCAGATGGCTGTGAGACCCTGGCACAGGCTGCCCAGAGAAGCTGTGGATGCCCCATCCCTGGAGGTGTTCAAGGCCAGGCTGGATGGGGCTTTGGGCAACCTGGTCTGGTGGGAGGTGTCCCTGCCCATGGCAGGGGGTTGGAGCTGGGTGGGTTTTAAGGTCCCTTCCAACCCAACCCATTCTGTGGTTCTGTGATTCTTTGCTGAAAAACTGCATATTGAGATTCCTTTTATTTGCAATTCAAACTGGATTCTGTTGCTGTGTAAGCAAAACAAATTACAGACAGTGTTGATGAACCACCAATTTCAGTGAAAGAGATGCTGAAGTGCTGCTTTCCAGCATGTACTGTTGCCAGCTTCCTGGAAAAATCTAGATGAAAATAATGCCAGACTGTCAAACAGCTCCAGTGTGTGAGTAAAAGAAGTCTCATTAATATTCAAGACCACAGCAAAAATGTAAATTGTCTTTGGAAGTTATATTTCCATTATGACAAAATATACTACATCACACTTACACAAAATACCAAGATTTTAAATACCGACTTGGCTCAGTTTGCAATAAAATGAGCAATGAAAATGAGGACATCAAAGATCCTTTACAGGAAAATTCAGGGAAATTGCTAGACTCAGCTGGAGGAATAAAGGCTGAATAAAAAGATGATGAAAGGACATCTGAACAACCTAAATATATATGTGTCCTCAGTCTAAGGAGAGAGGCATCTGGGTGTTTTAAAAGGATTAATGAGGAAATTTAGGAACCTCTGTAAATAAAGCTTAATTTTAAGATGGGAAAGATTTGCAGAAGCAAGAAGACAGCAAAATGTTATCTTTCAGAAGGGCAGAAGAAGAAAAATAAAACATGTTAGCCAGGTTCTTTTGCTGCTGCAAGACTTAAACAAGCAAGAAGTAATTATGCCTCAGAGCTTCAAAGAAATGTGTCTGAGTCCAGTTAACTACCCGAGGATCCCTCTCATGACACAGGTCTGTGTGATTATGTAGAGAGAATGATTGGAATTATCAAAAAGTGAATAAGATTTTTTTTTCTAAAGCTTTTCAAGACCTGCCCAAGCTCCTGATTTTGGCTAATGAAATAACAGAGGCAGTTTCAGCCTGGCTTTTGTGTAATGCCGTATAATAAACTCCATGTGAGAGGCACCGAAGCCGCAGAGCAGTGTGCCCGAGCAGCCGCCGTGTTTCCCGGTCCTTGCTGCAGGGAGCACGTTCCACCAAAAACGTGCGCAGCCAGCAGGGGTCACAGAGCTGGCTCGTTCCGCCTGCTCGTACCACCTTCCTCTGCGCTGGCCCACATCTTCAGAAGCTGCTAAGCCAGCAGCTACGTTTGTACAGCCTATGTTAAAGAATGCGTTAAAGAATGATGGACAGTAGAAACAATAAAGACTGAGAAATGACATACCTGCAAACAGGGACTAAAGATGTAGTGTCAAAAAAAAAAAATCATCATCACACAGCTCCAAGGCTATCAAAGTCTGAAAGTACCCATAAAAATGAAAACGAGATGAATTATTAATTGTAAGTTCAGTTGACAGGACAAGGTGCAGTGTTCTGGGGCTAAGGATTAGTCAAAAGATGGAGAAGGTTTCTACTTTATGAATAGCTGGCAACGGAAAATTCTTGCGAGCTGCTGGACTTCTTTTATAATTTTTCAAAGCTTCACCAAAAAGCATTTTTTTGGCTCCCACTTGAAAGGCTTGTTTTAAATAAAGAGCACAATGGTTCAAACTGCCACCAGCCTTTTGTTGCTGAAGCAAAACCAGAGGTCACGCACACACAGTTGCCAACACGTTTCGGGAAGATGTAACTTCGGAATAGTTGGTGGGAGATGAGCTGCCAGGCCACTGCTGCCCAATTTGCTTCCCAAAACCTGTGCTGATGGAGCTGTCAGTGAAACGGCAGTGAGCAGAAACATGTAAAAGTTACTTGGGTGAAAGTTGGTTATTTAGTGCATTTCCTTCCTGCTTCATTTCTTACTGTCTTCTTTTCTGTATGGGAAATTTAGGAAGGGAGGAGCAGCACAGAGGCAGTGGGCACGCTGAACAAGGCAGCAAGGGGTGCAAACAGCAGCGACCAAATCAGCACAAAAATGGGCAAACATGACAAATCACAGGCACAGTTTTCTCATTTTTCCAATGTGTAGACTTAAAAAATGGCTTAAACTTACCCAGTGAAAGGCAGATAAATTTCTGCTGCGATCAGAGACCCCACAGAGGCCTAAATCCCCTTCTCACTGCTGCTTTAGTGGTGGTGCAGCAGGGCATGGAATCGAGCCCTCCACCACGCCGTCATTCACAGTGAGACCAAACAGCACTGGGGAGGAGGAAGAAGCCATAAACAGAGACTGTCTAACGAGATGAGCCCCGGGGGAGTTACCTTTGGGGCATGTCACGGCAGTCACTGAAGCACAATCCCCTAGAGCACATTGCGCAGGATGGCATCCAGGCGGGTTTGGGATATCTCCACAACCTTTTTCATGTGTTTCCATGCAAAACAGCTAATCACTAGATTTCCCATCAGCTGCCTTGTGCTAGCAAAGCTCCTTCCAGAAAGCGGGCTGCTTGGAAAGTGCTAGGTTAAAGCTTGCTCCTGGTGGAGCTCGTTTGAATTGGCCAAGGTGATGTGGGAGAGTAGTGATGGCTTTTCCTCACTCTAGGGTTCAGATCTCAGTTATTTAATCACTGTGTCTGAGGTACTGTTTGATCACATGGACACCCTCAAACCTAGAAATAGGCTGTAATTTAATGTACCACATCTCAATTCCATTAGTGGGTTGAGCAATGCCCCTAGACACTGACACACGGTGCTCCAGAGTCACTTCCTAAACCAACAAACCCGTCAGTTTGTTCCCATTATCTATTCCTAGCCACAATGCTAGGGGCCTTAGAACAGATTTATCAAAACATGTTTGCCCACTTACCTTATGAGAACCAATGTTTGTGCAAAACACAGTCCTAAACCATCCTGTCTCTGAATTTCCTGCAATAGGAGTAGAATTTACT
This sequence comes from Oxyura jamaicensis, assembly GCF_011077185.1. NCBI lineage: Eukaryota > Metazoa > Chordata > Aves > Anseriformes > Anatidae > Oxyura > Oxyura jamaicensis. Next base: position 193,974,053 of record NC_048893.1, on the reverse strand, counting down.
GCATTCAGCTCAGGGGCCCCCAGAACACGAAGTACATGGAAGTATTAGAAGAAACCCAGAGGAGGGCCACAAAGATGATCACGGGGCTGGAGCACCTCTCAGGCTGAGGGAGCTGGGGTTGTTCAGCCTGGAGAAGAGAAGGCTCTGGGGACACCTTACAGCGGCCTGCCAGGGCCTAAAGGGGGCTACAGGAAAGCTGGGGAGGGACTCGTTGTCAGGGGGTGTGGTGATGGGACATGGAGGGATGGCTTTAAACTAAAAGAGGGGAGATTTAGATTGGATATAAGGAAGAAATTCTTCACTCAGAGGGTGGTGAGGCCCTGGCACAGGTTGCCCAGAGAAGCTGTGGATGCCCCATCCCTGGAGGTGTTCAAGGCCAGGCTGGATGGGGCTTTGGGCAACCTGGTCTGGTGGGAGGTGTCCCTGCCCATGGCAGGGGGGTGGGACTGGGTGGGCTTTAAGGCCCCTTCCAACCCAAACCATTCTGTGGCTCTATGTATTTACTTACAGGCTTGGCATGGATGCTTGTACAATCCAAACAAATCCTACAGAAGTCCTGGGTCTTGGTGTCCCACCTAGGTACCACAACAAGAATTTTTTTACTTGAACCTTTTCCACGGGATACAAATAAAGGTGGTGCACAGAAGACAGGATCAGCAAAAGCCTGGACCCGTAGCGATGATGCAGACACGCAGCTGGGCAGTGGATGGCCAGGCCCTGGGTGGTTTGGTGCTGCCATGTGTACGGGGCCTGCACATCCAAACCTCTGCTGGTAAGGAACTTCCCCACGATGCTTCTCCAAAACCCAGAATGGAAGCACAGGCTCTGCTTCACCTCTGCCAGCGCCAAGAGGGCATTCGAGTCTGTACCTGTGCTGGCTGGGCACGCAGCAAACATGTTTTGGAAGGACAGTGCACCGTATTTCCCTGCTTCATTGAAGAGTGCTGGTTTCTGACCACAGGTATTTGAATAAGCAAACATTTTTTTTTTTTGAATTTTGATGAAAACAGAAGACGGATCAACAATTTCTCTAAATTCTGAATACAGGTGTAACTCTTCCTGCAGAGCACAGACAGCGTCACTGGCTTCTGTCACTCGATTTTGGGGACTCAGGCCCATTTGTAACACAGCCAGCTGTTCACCCGTTGTGGGAACACTTGACACACTTCCTTTATTTTCCTAGCACTTTGCAGACATGCATAAATCTCCATTCAAACCTTGATCTCCGTTCAACTCAGATGATTTATGCTTTGAAAATCTGGTCTTAATAAATTGCTTCCATAGCTTGATTTATCAGAAGGCAATGGCAGGTTTATAATGACTTCACCTGACAACGAGCACTCGTGGAAAACATAATCATAAGCCACTGCTGAAGAAGCATCTCAGCATGAGTTTTCTGGTAAAATGCATGTAATAAATCATCCACGTTTGCCCACAAGCTACTGTTTGCTGGGAAACAGTTGGAAACTCCATTTCTAAAACACTTCTGAAGACAACTGACACTTGGAGTAATACATACAGTTAAAAACCAGACACAGTTACACCTGAAGCAGAGAAGTTCACAAGAGCTGACATTTGGGCAACTGCCATTAATTTACTTCCTGATTACTTCCCAGTGATTTTTGATAGTTTCTGTCTACGGAGGCTTCATACCACTTTTCCAAATGTGCATTCTCCTATGCTAGCAAAACGGGGTAGAAAATGTCAGAATCCAACTTCATTATTTACTAGAGAAAAAAAATATATATATATATATATATTTAACATTCAAACTGTGAAAGCAATTCTAACTCCGGCATAATGAACAGTTCAGAATATGTAACGCTGTTCCTCTCAATTAGTACTCAGCAAAATCGCACATTTCAGGGAACTGAAGCACAGTCTCTTATGAGCATTAAGCTCAAGGTTCGTACTAACAAACATTTGGCTCTGAAAAGATGATTACTGTGACCTGAAGAAGTTGTGGATGACAAGAGACAAAGGAAAGGCATAAGAAAAAAACAGAAATGAAACATCTAATTAGAGAAGTAATCTTAAATATTATCAAGTCCTACTGACCTTTTACCTATTTTGTTGCTATCAGCCAGTTAATTGCTCTGATGTGTCACAGAGTCAGCTCTTGCAGAAAATGAAGGGGGTGCGGGAAATCCCATAATGACTCTGAACAGCTTCAAGGAAATCTTTCCAAATCTATGAAATTATTGTTTGGGCTGATAAATAAAATAAAATGAAAATAAATGAAATTAAAATGAAATGAAATGAGATTAAATTAAATAAACAATAAATAAAAAAAAATAAAAAATAATAAAATAATATAATATAATATAATATAATATGAAATAAAATAAATAAAAGCCCTACAGGTGGAACTGACTGACCTAAACCTGCTCCTGAGATGGGCAAGTCAGAGAGAGTAGGGTAAAGCCGACAGAAAGAGCATCATGGGACAAGGAGGGAAAGGAAAACATTGGTGAGGACTCTAGGCAAGGAGAAGGTGAGAAAAAAGAATCTATGGAATAGGTCAGAGGAAACTTGGCTTCCACTCAGGATGCCCAAGAAGCCAAGCACACTGCAGAACACACGTATTTGATGTACACACTTCTGTCCGCTTCCTCGGACACACATTTTAATCCAGCTGAACGCCTCCTTTCAAAACCAGGCAAAGTCTCACATCTCCACTGCAGCCATACCTAAGGATAAAATAAAAATAGGACAAAAGGCATTTGGTGAACGGGAGAAGGGTTTGGTGAAAGGTTACGGGAGAACAGAAACAACTGGGAGACAACCCAGACTGAGCAATGACTTTTACAGATTCATCACTTTGGATCTCTCCGACCGGAGGAAGCAGCTCTCAGTACAAAAGCACAGAAAATTTTCAGCATGCGGCTGGGTGACCGTCTTGTCCGTGTCACTTACTGTGCTGGTATCCCAGCTACGCTGCCAACTGGGTGGAGAACAAAAAACAAATCCTAACAATTTATCCAGACTCTTCCCTTTAGCTTTAAGCAGATTTTGTATCTCAAAAACAACCCGGTCCGCAAATTGAGTTTAATTCTAGGCACTATTAAGAGCAGCAGCCATCCCAGCATAACACCTGGCTGTGCGTCCCCTCCTGAACTGGGCTGGTTTGTACCTGGTCACAGGCTCACCCCACTTCAGGGACGTTTGCCTTAGGGCAGAGCCTAATGCAGGGAATTGCATTTGCTTGCCTACATTTGCTGAGGGTTTTTTGCAAAACAGCTTTGGCTACCCATAGCACTCCGCGCCGGGTTAATGCTGGAAGCAGAGCTGAGTTTCTCACAGGCAGACGTACAAACGGTCCCACCAAGCTCACTGGGACCACTAGAAGGTGGTTCCTGACGTAAAGATGGACATGGTCTTTGCCTGCACAGGAGCACGTCCTGCTACTCTTCCACCTGTTGCAGCATCCCTTTCTTGCTTGCTTGGTCTGCATTTAAGCAAGAGTTCTCAAATTCCTTCCTCCCAAGTCTTTCAAAACTTAATGCTTACTGAGTGCCTTAAAATATTTGGACAAGAAAGGGCTGTAGAAAAACAGAGTTACTCAAGTGTTTTAATCAGAATTTATAGATTGACTTCCTAGACTAAAATTGCCTAAAGAGTGCACGCAGCTCCCTTGAAGTCAGGGGAAGAAGGGGATTTCACAGGACATTGGCTCACTTAAGTAAAGAGATTAGAGTTACACCACCACTTTTCCTTCCTTTATGAAACTTAAAATAAATTGGAAAAAAAATAATCAAGGGCTGTATCCAAAACCACCTTTTATTGCCACTTTATGGATTTAAATATTTAACATTCACATAAACAACTCGCTGTGTTTACGTAGTTATGAGTGATTTCACCATAAATGGCAGAAATGGTAGAATCTGCTTTTCCAACTTTTCTGATATTCCTGGATCTGGTGGATCCTGAAGTATTCCCTTTGCATATTCTTGTCTCATTGCAAAAAAATAAAAAATAAAAAAAATAAAAAAAAATTTGAGTGGACTATATAGTGTTTAATGAAAAAATGATTACACAGTGTAGGCTTTCACAATTAAGCCACATTCTTTTTTTTTTTTTTTTTTGCAAAATAACATTCCAAGTAAGACTTCTCTCTTTTATTCAAAAAATAAATATATCCTTTCTGAATCAAAGCATTTCATATGACATTAAGTACAAAGAAGAAATGTACTTCTTTGGAAGTTCTGAAATAGACAGACATGAGCTCATGGGAGCAACATTATCCATAACAGTGATAAAAGCTGAAAGCTGATTTTTTTTTTTTTTTTTTTTTTTTTACAAATTTATAGCAGAACAGAAATTCCTTTTACAATATAGAACTTCAAACAGATTTCAGAAAAACACCATTTTAAAAGTCTGAAAGGCACATGAACTGAACCATAAAACGTACTGGCACATTCACTAATACGTTTTATGTTACATTCCTTAAGAGAAACTGTGGAACCCTAACCAAGAGAAAAGACCGAAGACACCAGCAAGTTCTTTTGTAAAGTATCGGGAGTGGCAGAAAGTTTCTTTTGGCTCTTGATAAAAGCATTAATACCCCAAAGGTAGAAAGTCTGAAGCGCCGCATCATTCAGTCGTATTTGGACGAGTTGCTACATAAACAAACACCACAATCAGCAGTACTACGACGGCCAGCGTGGGAAGCACTACGGTGGTGATCTGTTGCCGGGCCTCTTGCATTGCCTGTTTCCTCTCCTTTTTGTCTTTGGAGGTCTCTTTTTTGGGCTTTCCTCTTAGCTGCCTCATTTTCCTCTGAGGATCTGTTGGTTGGCAAAGTGGAGCAGTGAGGGGAGTTGGGCTGCAGAAGACAGGCCAAGGTCTCTCAAAGCAAGGGGCTGAAATATTCCCTCTCCTTCAAATGGCTGGCTGTACAACAAACTGCGAGAGAAGGCGGAAAACACAAATCTTCTGAGCAAAATCTACATGTAATACAACAGTTATTAAAATCATTTCCAGTTTCACTTGGTAAAACTTTTCCCTAACTGGCACCAATATCCATGAAGCTTCTTTCAATGAAACTGAATCGTAGTGCGTTCATTCACCTCATCACAATCACAGAATCATAAAAGGTTGGAAGAGACCTCCAAGACCATCTGGTCCAACTATCCCTCTACCACCAATGTCACCCACTAAACCATGTCCCCAACCACCACGTCCAACCTTGCCTTGAACACCCCCAGGGACAGGGACTCCACCACATCACTGGGCAACCCGTCCCAATGCCTGAATGCTCTTTCTGAGAAGAAATGTCTCCTCATTTCCAACCTCAACCTCCCCTGGCACAACTTGAGGCCATTCCCGCTAGTCCTATCACTGGCTGTGAGAAGAGGCAGACCCCCAGCTCCCCACAGCTTCCTTTCAGGTAGTTGCAGGGAGCAATGAGGTCTCCCCTGAGCCTCCTCTTCTCCAGACCAAATATCCCCAGTTCCCTCAGCCACTCCTCACAGGACTTGTGCTCCAGGCCCCTCACCAGCTTTGTAGCCCTTCTCTGGACATGCTCCAGGGCCTCAATGTCCAGCAACACTTTCTGCAGGATAAACTACAGCAACTTGTTGTGGTGTGTCCATTCACCCAGGAGCAGTGAACTTGCCCTTTATTAAGCTGAAAACAAAGCCCAGCATCATATATTTTATCCTCCCAGGCAAACAAGATAACACAGCTAAAGTCTTAATGAAAATAATATGAATTAGTCTTGCGTCAACACAGAGCACCAGCTGCCCCTTCTTGTAAGAGCAGCAGGCTCCCAACCAAAGGTCTGTGGCTCCCCACAAATCTGCGGAACCAGGAAGGGCAAGCACGCAGCCTGTCATAAGGAAAATCATTAAGCATTTATCATCCACACCTGGTATTTATGGGAATACAGGGTACTCTAACAGGAAGGAACGTGGGGAAAGAGCTGCTTAACTTACAGAACACAGCCTAAACCATAACATGACTCAGTTCTGTTGCTCTCGTTACAGCTGTCATTTTTCTGTGGGAAAAAAAAATAATAACATCCTAAGTGATAATCAGCCTGCTGACAAACCGCTGTCTTAGACAAGCAGTCATTAATAAGCTAGTTGCTCTGAAGCATCAACCGCACTGGTTTAGAAAAGCAGAAGGATCTATCAGGATCTATTAACAAAAACACCGCACCACTTGAAGCCTTCCTGAAAAGGAGAATTAGGAGGTGCTTGTATTCCTGACCCCAAGGGCCCAGGGAAGTTTTTCTCTCCCCCGACACTGCCTGCAGCTGTGTAAGTCACTGCCTGGGCTGGGGGAGGGAGAGAGCCCGCCAGCTGGCTGCGTTCCTCCTTGCCACGTCCCCACTGCCACTGCTGCACGCTGGCTGCACGCAGGTCACTTGTATCTGAGCACAAACTGGGGGTGGAACAGTTACTGGTGCGGTGCAGTTAACTTTCAGTTCAGCTAAATAGGAACTGATGGTTTTCTGTCACTCAGCATACCGGGAATTAAAGTTTTCAAGAAATTAGTGGGTGACTGCAATCGCCTCTTTCCTTCCTCTCATTTTTCTATCACAACATAAGCCTGATGTTAGCATGCTGCTGCAGGTGATGACAGCATGGCAACAAGCAAAGCTGCAACGCGCTCGCAGTTCACCACGGGCACGATTTCTTCTTGAGGCGTCATCTTGGTCAACGTTACAAGTTGTCTTATGACTATCTTAAAAAAGAAAAAAAAATGGTTTTCACTGAAAGTGAGATTCTTCCTGCTGATGTTATCACTCAACTTTGTTCATCAGGCTGACAACAGAAGCAAAACCAGACTAAAAAGCATGTTACATCAGTTCGGGTACGATGCGGAACAACCCAAAGCCATGGAGGTGACCAGACCAGCAGAACAATCCTGTGGCGCTGGGAACCCGCCAGCAAACCAGCGGGTCTGTACAACTGTCTGTGTGAGCTCCTCCCTGGGTGCCATCCAGAGGAACAAGTGTGAAGGACCCATGGGCAGCTGGGGTCGTTCATTCTGCATCCCATGTGCACGCCTTGCCAGCTTCTTCTGATCTTAAACTCCATAAATTCAACCTGGCCTCCGAGTCAAGCAGTTCCTTTCAGTGTTGTTAAAGCATCAAAGAGAAATTTGGGTGGCTGGGACAGTTCTTGAAAGAGGAGACAAAGTTCAAGTCTTAGAAAGTCTTCCTTCTGCCAGCTGCAACACTAGAGTTGAAATGCAGAACGTATTTAGAGACCAGAAGCGGTCAGTGAACTTCATAATGAGGAGGCAAACAGGAACGGGATGGAGCAAATACACACCACACCCTGTTCCAGTCTGTTTAATCGACTAATTTGCTCGGTATCTAAATGTTACCTGTTCCTTTCGTCAAATCCTCATCTCTCTTATTGATTCAGGAGAAAGTCTTTGGTATTCTGCAAACTTCTGCAAACTGTTTTGGAGGAAGGCTCTTTTTTGTTTTGTTAATCACTTCTCCAACTCACTGTTAGATTTTTCTCTGGGGAAAAACAAACCTCTGTTTTTCTCCTCCAGTTTCCATTTTCCTCCTACTCTGGTCACAAGCTTTGTTACCGAACTCTAGAGAAACTACTATGCAAAACAGAGCTTTACATGTATCCCTTGGGATAACTAGGTATGCGTTTCAGGTATTTTCATATTGTTTTCTCTCTCTACTGTTAGCGCACGTCAGGGGGTTTTGTGTCTGGATTACTCACAAGACCTAAGAAGTGATGGACAGTAAAATCCTTTGGGACTTCCAACGTACCATAGTAACAAACAGGAGTTGCCATGAAACCAATCTCTCGAACAACAAACGTATGCCTTGCTCTACACAGCATCACTTGCTACCCAGACATTAGAAACATCAAGTCTCTTTTGAATATTTCATTGTGAAGCAAAATGATACCAAGTTAATTACATACACTAGCTAGCATCTGATGGCTTGGAACATAAAGCTTTCCTGCAAATGTCAGCACCACTTGAGTTGCAAGCTGATGCTCTCCAGTTTGGGAATCTGGCATCCACCTTCAAACACGCTTCCAGGAGACCGGGCTACTTGGCTTTGCTACCAGCAGAGGTGGCCTTGCACAGAAGCCAGCCTACAGTTTTTAGCCAGATGAGCCTCGGGGTTCATCCTACCTGAACCGCAGAAAGGAAGCAGCCAGGCTCTGCAAGCTGCTGCCAGGCTCCTGCTGCCTCTAGGAGCCCGTGTGGTTTCTGCAGGAGGTAACACTTGCCCACAGGAAAGGGCCAGGATGTTGTACATGTACGTGCAGGCATGTTCCTGCAGTGCTTAAAAACTGATGTTCAGCTGCATAAGATGAAATTCTGTGGCCCACGTTGTGCAAGCAGAGTAAGGGCCACGGCCATCCTCATCCACTTCCAGGCCTCTCACCAGCCACAGTGGGCTTCACGGGCCAGTAATCGCCCCACTTGCCCACTGGAAAGGCCAAACTCGGACAAGGAGGGTAAGGAGATAACATAGCATCGGGAGGGCTGTAATTAATAATCTAGTTAGCACTGCCTGTGTCTCAGATCCAGCTGCTCTCAGAAGGGTGATGAGAAAGCGATGGCCCCGGTGTACTTTCATCTTGTGCAAACTCATTTCCAAGCTCAGTGACCAGCACGCTCACTTTGCAGGAGAGCTGGAAACTTGTCTTTTCTCCTTAGACAGAAGCTGAGAGCCTTCTTTCCACTCCAAATGCTGTCACACGCTGTATGCATCCCCCTGAGGCTGTTTCCCATTCTCTAGGAACTGCTCAACCCAGCCCAAGGACCTCCGAGGCTGGAAACAAACAACAAATTGGATCAGCTACTGCTTTTGCTGGTCAGTGACTCCCTCAGCTGGGACATTTGCAGGAATATGAATAGAAAAGATTAACAGAGTCCAGTAGAAGTGGAATATCTGCAGTCCAAAAAGCCTGTCTTTAACTTCACCTTCCTTTTAGAAATGGCAAGCGGTGACTGGGTGCAGCTGTTTGGAACATCCATTTCAGAGACTGCCTCTTCTCTCTGATACTGCAGTGCTCCAACTTGACCCTGAAAAACTAAGGTTTCAAGCAGAACAAAACATGGAAAGTTCAAGCCAGTGAGGACAAACCTAAAAATGTCGTTCTTCAGTGTAATAGCAACTCACTACTTTCCTGTCCTGGCTCAAAGTCTAGCCAGTGCGATTACACTCCTCTCTGCCCATCATCCAAACTGCTTTTTACATATAAAAATGTTCTTCATTCTAAATTCTGGGTTAAGTTACTCTGAACCGGTCCGCAGAGCTAACCTCAAAGCCTAAGAGCACAAATCAGTAGGCCTGCTGAAGTTACTCAAACCAATGCTGAAGCATTTGGCAACACCCTAAGGCAATTCTAATGTGGTTAAGCAGGGGCGAGGCTGTAGTAAAACCTGCAGGGACTGACCGCCTTCAAAGCGCATCAACAATCTTCCAACCTGAATTTCTGGCAATCCGCTGCCTCCCTTTGTTGTAAAATTAACCCTGGCCATTAGTGATCTGCGGGTAGAAGCTCCTCACATGGCTGCTCCCGGGCGCCAGGAAAGGCAGAGCTGACTCCGGCTACGCGGGTGCTCGCTGAGTACTGCACTTCTGGGTCTCCTCCTACAAGCAACAGGCACAAAAGATTTCGTTTATCTGTTCTTAGTGTAATCACACGTCTAGACATCTGAGGAACTTATTATCACTTCTGTTACAGCATGAATGTATTAACCACATTAAGCTGAATAATTTCTCTCCAAATCCAGAATTACAAGCATTTGTGAGCCACTTAGGATTAACCTGGCCCCAGGATCCTGCTCCCGACACTGTAACATTTCTGGGACAGCAAATCGTCTTGAAATTCAAACAAACAACCCAACGAGAATTAATTTTTATCATCTAAATTTCCCCCTAGGGCCACGTATGTTACTGAGCCATTACAAACAAACAAACAACAGAACAGACCAGGAGGACACGCTGTATTCAAATTGCTTGCCGACGGGAGGGAAAAAGGACACAAGATATGCAAGCAGACAACGCTCTTCGCCTTACTGCAGCTTCAGAAAGCCCTTAGAACCAGTAGTTCCCAGTCACTAAGATACACCAGAACCAAAAGTCAAGAGGAAGAACCCAACCCACAAACCTATTGTCTTGTTCCTTTTTTCTGTAACCAGACTTGTAACTGCAGGGCACTGCAGCAGGCTGGAACAGGAGAAGAGCCCCACGGGTTGAAAAGAGGCCACCACCACGAGGAGGTGGCAGCTCCAGACACAGCTGAAGGAAACGTGACACTGGGACCGGCCACCACAGGGTGCCTGAGGCTGGCAACTTGGCAGAAATAACAGGTTCCGCCTTCGTTAACATCTAGCTGCTGCTTAGACCCCATTTTATTTCCTGCCTTTGAAACCACACAGATTATTTATTTTTTTTAAATGATTGAACTGTGTATGGCGTTGTTATACAAGCCCCAGGTAAAATTTAATAAAAGAAAGGCTTGTTTCAGACTACCCCACGGAGCAGAGATTTACTCCTCAGCCGATTTCACCTCGAGGTGAAGCACCACATTTTGGCCAGGGGATTTGCTTTCCTGCAGCTCTCAGGTCTGGCCATTGCTACGACAGCACCGGCAAGGTCACCAATTTCTAACGTGATTTGGCCAGCTTAAGAGATGCAGCTAAATGGGAATTTTAAAATGTATTTCAGCAGGAGCTCATGACAGATTTACAAACAGCAACACGTGTGCACAGAGCTCTAGATGGGGTCTCCAGAGACCTCGGGTCTGCACGCAGCCTTTCCGGCCAGCCAGGGCAAGGTCCAGCTTCTCCACTTGTTTTTCTTGCGCTTCGGTTTTCACGGGTGTGAGATAAAAATGCGAATCCTTGCATCTTCCCTTCTTTCCTTCAGAAGGTTGTGACCTGGTGCGCTGCGGGACATGCAGAACTCAGACCTGCTAACACCCAGCTCTTGCAGTCAGAAGCCAAAACTGCTCCTGTATTTTTGTCCAACACCAGGCACCTCACGCTTCTGCAAACCTGACTCTGAGAGGAAAAAAAAAAAAGGCAAAAAAAAAAAAGCACGATTCTAACAGTTTTTATCCACCTGTAGCACTTACTCTCCAGCTATACTCCCAACCACGTCCAAGCACAATCATGCTGCTTTTTAAACACTAAGCTTAAAATAAGTTTCAAAATCTTTGTTATCTGACAAGCTGCAAAGGAGCAAAATGTTCTATGCAACCCTTTGTGTGGGTGACAGAGATGGATAGAGAGGACATCTGTCAATTTGACTGAAACAGCTGAACCCTAAAGAGCGGGCCTGCCCAGAAGATTAACGTAACACTTTAATCCCAAATGCACCCTCCCTCCCTCCTCCCCCAAACCCACTTCCAGCTACACAAAAGCAGCCTCGCGACGAAGCAAATGCTTCCAGTTGCAGGACAGTTCCTTCTGGCACTGACGCGCAGCTCCGGGGGACCATTAACATGGAGAAACAACCATTATCTGCTCAAAAAATAAGCTTTTAATTTGTACAAGCTGTCCCCCTAGTGAAACAAAGGCAACTGAGTGAGGAAGGAGTGTGGGAAGAGCTCACCACGGCACGGGTAACTTCGGCTCCTGCACTATCAGATGCTCTGGGTCACCGTGCCCACTGCTTCCAGACAGAAGTTACACGGCAGAGCTGGCGAGCAGCTGAAGATAATACTTGCAGTGCTAAATTTGAAATCTTCATGTTTCAGTGACGCTATCTGTCATGATTGCGGAGTGCTAAAAGTGGAGAAAAGCATTAAGAGAAAAATTTCGGCTCCGCGAGAAATGGATTTTCACATGACGGAGTGAAGCCGATGCTTAATGCCATAAGAATCTACCTCAGTCTATTTCACTGCAGCAAAGAATTACGATTAACAAGTCAAAACAAGCCCCTCTTCAAGGGCAAAAGCTTTTAATTACGCACATAATGATCCGGAACTATTAAGATGCTGCTAGAAGACAGTTTAGTGTTTTTTAGTGAAAGTTGGGGGGAGAGTTTTTTGGTGGTGGTTGTTTCTTCTTTTCTTTTTGCCAAATTACCGACCTAAATCTGAATCGACCCATCATTACTGCAGCATCACATTTACTGCAAATGTAGCTTTGAGAGTCTCCAAACTACTCGCAGCATTTGGAAAATGAACGCCATCCCTGAGTACTGCCAGGGAGCGCAAGGCCGTCAAAACAAAGAGCTGTTTCAATACGATTTTCACAATTCCGAGGACGTGGAGGCTGCAAGCAATCTATATTAGAAACAAAAAGCCGCGGATTTCTGCGTCTGGGAAGGTATTGTTAAAGAGAGACGAGGTGATGGCATGTTAGGCACAGACATCCAGTGCAGAGCAATCCAATCTGCCCTGAATATGGCAAAGAAACAGCAGAGAACTGAGTAAAAAGCAAAAAGGCAAGTCCTTTTGCTTTTCAAACAGGGGGACAAATAACCAAGATTTTTCCTCGTAGGTAAAGAATCGGTATCAAGACAACTTCTGCAAGAGGCAGTCCAAAGAAGCAGCAGGAATAATATTTACACAAAACACGAGGAAAACAAACATGCAATTTTTGTCACTGCCTGATTTCAGTTCCCAAGGCAAGGCTGGAAAAAAACAAAAAAAAAAGCTTGCCATTCTCCGCATCCACAGCCACAGATGATCTTGCACAGAAGGGCAGCAAACCACAACACCTAGCATATGACTTCACATCATGTGTTTGCTCAGCCGTTTTCTTGAAAACTAGCTTTCTCAGCTGGTCCTGACAAAAATCCGGCAGACACAAAACATTTCTCTTTCCCCTGCGTTCACAGAAATGCAAACTGTTTCTAAACAGCCAGGTTAAATAAACACAATAGCCACCGGTGTCGCATTCCTTAAAATTCATGTGTTGCCTTCCCAGATTAACTCCAAGCCTTTGGCCTCTCTGCAGCAAAAGGAATATGGCATGAAAATGACGTTTTGTTTTCCACTGCAGCTGCAGCAGGGCCACCTGCCCACCTAGCCCTGGGCTGTCCCGGCTACCTCAGCACCTCGAACCGAGCTGCCACCCCTGCAGCACTCATCCTCCGAGCTGGTGATGGGAAACTAAATCCTAAATGGGAAATTCTTGTTTTTTATTTTCCAGCACTCGTGTTCTGGTTGTCACTCCTCCCGTGCAAACTACCGGCTTCGCAACAAAGCCACTCCGTGAGACAGCAACGCTGCAAATATGTTTGAAGCAGCTCCCTAAGACAGGAGCGAGGCAGAACGCCTCCAAGTCTGAAGGCTGACGTTAGGGTTTTGTAATGCAAACACGGGAGTTGAGGAACTGTCACTGCTTTTCATTATAACTCTGCTGTCGTTAAAACTTTGGCACTGAAAATTCAGTCCCGACTAAAACTTGGCAGGGGAAAAAAAATCCATGCCCACAGCAAGAATGGATTGCGGAGCCTAAAACCACAAAAACCCAAAGGCAAGGGATGAGCTTGGGGTGGCAGTGGGACTGCTAGAATGATGGAGACTGACCAACAGAAGAGGAAAGCTGAAAAACAGCTCCCAAGACAAGAGGACATCTAGAAACAACATCTGTGCTTCCTGACCACAAGACAATCTGTGAATGCTGGACTCGGATTTCTTGTGAAACAGCCTCCTCGGAAGGCACAAAGGGAAATCTCCCTCTTCTGGCTCAAGTTACGGAGCTCTCCACAATAATACAAATCAAAATTGATGCGTACCTGGGCTCCTGAAAGCCTCTCGAGCCAGTCCTGCAGGGGAATACAGACAGCACTGCCCTGACGGTGAAGCTTGACGATTTATGGAGTGTCCTGGAACTGGATGCAGTCAAACAAGGGGTTCCGATCTCAAACTCACCCACTTCAGGGCTTGTTTGAAGTTCTGGTTTTTCAAGCTTTTCTTGGCACAGCTGGTTTTTCAGTAGGAGGCTGAGGAAAGACTGCTGGCACTGTGCCTGTCTTTCCCTTCTTGTGCACATGCCAGGGGAGGGCTGCATGACAGGACAGAGGAACTAACACAGAAGTCAACCCAAATACATCAAACGTGTGTGAGAGGAACCTCTTTCCCACCTCCGCAGGAAAGGAGCCTCCCTCAGCTCCTTGTTTTCCAAGCAGTACAAGTGTCTCACAGCGTTTTGCTTTGCTGTGGCGGGGCTGAATTCATTTCCACCTCTGCTGCCTTCTGCGCTCTCTTGTTTGATCGGGGTAATCGAGTTGTCAATGAGTGAAACAAAACCCACCTTGCATTAGAACAGCACCACTGGCGTGGCTGGAGCTCCTCCTCTGACAGCCAGAAACCAGCAATTTCCCCAGATTCCTTTCAAGTTACAGCAATGTGCTCAAACATTGAGACAACAGTGCAATCAGGACACCTTTGGGGGGAAGGGAAGATCAGAACTGAGACTTGCAACACAGGATGGGTGGGGAGTTTTGTCTTCCTATCACTGCTCTCATTAAAATCTCATTCTCTTTACTTCCCGGCTTAAACCTGAAGCCTTATTGCATTTCACTAAACAATCCCACGTTGTAATAAAGCAGCAGGCTTCCCTGCCATGATTGATAGACTCTGCTTGCAATTATTTAAGGAGAAGGCACATAATTACATACAGCTGGATTAGGCTGATCAAATCCCTGTTAGTGTCTGTCAATTTGCACATAATAAGACAGTATGACATTAATGTAAACTAATTTCAATGCAGAAAGTTTAATTAAGACTTAAAAAAAATAAAAAATTAAGAGATGGATGAACAAAAAGTTTTGCACGCTGGAAGCAAAGGGAGTTTCCCAGCAGAGCCATCCCCCAGATACAAGCCTGGTTTTGCCTCGGCAGTTCTGCAGCAGTGGCTCTGGCACCACCTTTGGACGTGCCCTCCGCCAGGGCTTTCTGTCTGCTCAAGACACTCCAGACAGAAGCAAACGGCGTGGAGCTGTGTGTATAATGGAAGTCCATTACAAGCAAGCACAGGTAGCAAAGGAGGGGGCCTCACAAGTTCCTCTCGGTGCTCAGCAAGCAGCCATTGATTCAACAGCAGAATTCAGCCACCAGAAATTACAAGTGATCTTCTAAAGCACTTACCCAGACCAAAACATGATATTCCCTACCTAACAGTACTCATTTGCTCCCTTCACATTTATTCCTTTCCGCTCGGGTTGTTTTTCAAGTACTCTGCTGTGTTCTCAGTGCTCTCAAAGTCACCACCGATGCACCCAGCGCAACGTCCCGGCTTCATTCCCCGCTAAGCAGACCCGAACTTTCCCAAGGCAGTCCTGTTCCAGAATTGCTAACCGCAGATAAGTCATTTCAAGGGGTTGGTGTGGCACACCAGCTGCTTTAGAGGGTGTAGGACCCAAGGAGATCTGCGACAGCGTCCCACAGCACATCTCACACCCCGGTGAGCACGCCGCTGTCTCTCCACGGGAGCAGCGGGATCCAGCATCTCACACAGGCCAGCTCACTGCTCCCAAACGTGCTGTTTGATTTTCCCACACTACAATTTCCTAGTATGCTCCCTGCCAAATTAAATCAATTTGAGCATCTCAATAAAGGAAAAAAAAAAAAAAAAAAAAAAAGGCAGGTTTTGATTCAATTTTAATGGCTTCTCTGCCAGTTGAGCCTGCTGCTCTGATCTGGTTTACTTTCTTAGCTGCTCTGCTCAGCCACCTTGCTGTGGAGACCCTACTGGGTTTCAACAGCTTTAGAAAACGCTCAGTGTCATATAGCCCTCACCAGAGCCTTACCCAAAAAGGCAGCAAACGTCCTGAACCAGTCCATTTCCCAAGCGTGAACATTGCCCACAGAATTAATTTTGGTCAGCTAGGGGAAAGGGAAACGAGGAAAAACTTGAGCAGCATAAGCTCTAGAAAGGATTACGGTGCAATCTCCTGGAAAATGCATTAAAACTCAATACCATACTAAAACCATCCAAAAAATTAAGCCCTCCGCTGTTCAATCACATCCCTCCAAAGCTCTCAGTCTCCCTCTCCTTAGTGGCGACAAATCGCTGCTAGATAACCTCTCCTGAACAAGCCTACCCGTTATTCTAGCTTATGTTCCGGTTTCTTTGGCAGCACGGCTCTTTAAGCCACCCTCCTAAGCCAGCTCCTGCAGTAGTTTTCTCTGTTCCATTACAATTCTTCAAATCATCATAAAGGCAAACTTAATAAGCACCTCAATTTGTGTTGTTTTCTATTTATAGCGCTGCGGGCACCTGCTGCTGCTGAGATCTGAGTAGGCATCTTTCTTTCTTCCTATGAATTGATGCAGATTCATCTCAAGAGTTCCCTATTTTGGAGCAATTTCAAGAACTCCTCCATGCTGTTGGGTTTGTGGGTTTTGTTGTTGGGTTTTGGTTTTGTTTCGTGTGCGTTTGTTTTTTTTCTTCTCATTTTTATCAATATCCAACTGACCTGCTCTTGAAAATGCAGCTCGCTTTGTTTCCTCGCCCACCTCAGCCATGTTTGGTAGGATATCTTCTGGCTAACTGCAAGGGCAGGCATTCAGCAAGCAAATCACTTCGGGTTGTGCCCTGAACCTGCAGCACCGTATGGCGTTAGGGCCCAGGGGCAGTCTGGGAACCGTGGGTGTGCAGGGAATGGCTGTTGGAAGGAGCCTGCCCATCGCCCAGCAGACCCAGGGTTTGGACCCCGTGTTATTTGACCTTCCCTCAAATCAGAAATATCTTAGTTTCCTGCCTCCTCAAAGCTGCCGTGACCACCAAGAGGCAGCTCAGGCTCTGCAGGGCAGGGCTAAGCCCTGGGTCTGACCTTTCAGAGGGAGCCCCAGCCCCAGGTGCCTCTGCTGGGTCAGCTTCCAAACAGCGCGCGGAGGAAAAAGCTGTAAGGAAATGAAACTAAGGCTAAAAGATGTGGCTGGGATCCAGGTCATTAAAGAGGGATATCAGTTGTCGTTCTCATCTCCGCACTGTGGATTTTCCCGGGGCAGCTGACCTGTGAGGTCTGGAATTCTCCTCCAGCTCCCACCGATGCGTTTAGGGGCAGTGTTGCAGGCTCCTCCGCAGCCTGCCAAGGGATCTCGCAGACAAATTCACAGGACAGCCCGAGGAGAATTTCATCTCAGGAGTCACTCTCGGTGCCTCAGGTCCTGCTCCAGAGGGATGCTGTGCTACTTGCCTCTCTGCAGGATTTAATATGGGCCTCAGAGGGGAAGGATGTTAAGCACTCCCTTTAAAAAGCATGCAGCTTTCTCAACCAAACAATACAAATAAAAAAAATCTTGGTGCTGTTTTAGATCATCCCAATCTTGCAAAGATTGCTGTTAGCTTAGAACACCACACAAAAATGTGTAAAATGAAGTTTTCAAAACTTTTTTTACTGCACTTCTTGAAAAATTAAGCAAATAAAAAGGCTCAGAGACACAAAAAAACATCTTTGTAAAGTACTCAGCATGGTGCTCTCCTTCTCGTTCTTACTTCTTAACCACACAAACTCCATATAACCATTATCTCAGGAATCCACAGATCTTTAACTTTGTAGCAACATGAAAGAGATAACACAGATTTCCTCAAAAAATAAATGAGGCACGGGGACCTTGCAGGTCATTTAAGAGACGCTGCTATATATTTTTCAGCCTCTCCCTGCAGCTTCCAAATTACTGTCCCCAAACTCCTGTAACCTTCATGTGCTCTCATGCCCTTCCACAATTACTTCTTATCACGTGGGGAGGTTAGGAACTTTTGCAGCAGCTACATTCAGGAAATCAGCTATAAACAGGCATGCTGTAGATCCTCCACAACTCCAGGCTGATAGCTAATCACGATTTTTAGCCTTTCAAGCAAATAGGACAACTTAAAATGGCAAACATCGCTCTATCAGACCATCCATAAATTAGGAGTGACAATAGCAGATTATTACTCATTCACTCAGTGTTTGTTTGGCCCTGAGAGAACTGGCTTTATTCCAGGAGCTGGCAAACATTGGTTAATATACATGTAAATGTTTTATTTCTCTCAGAGTAGGCAATTTCACGAAATGAAATACCAAATTAAAGAGGACCTTCGTTTTTTCTGCTGATGCCTGTCTCGGATGCAGCGCTGCTGAAAGCCTTTGCAAGCGTTTTCACACAAGCCACCAGGGGAAAAGCCACCTTTTCTTTTGAGAGTGAGACAGTTTCACTGTAGAAACATGAAAGCTTTTATATAAATATTAATCATCCAAGTTCTCCTTGAGGTAAGTGGATGAAGACCGGCTTATGTAAGGTTCCAGGGCTGACTTGATACGCACTGAACTGTCTTTGGAAACTGCTCCACACAGGCTGGTCCTCAAGGTAAAAGCTGTGCTGCCTCGGTATGAGAGCTGAAGGCAAAAGTAGATTCAAAGGCCCCAAAATTTAACATGAGGGCACTTCAAAATAGCACTTCTCAGTTCCTAAGAGTGAAGAAGGGACATTGTGCCATTTGAATTTCCAATAACATGGAAAAGGAAAATGGGATTTCCCTCAAACAAACAAATCTGAACTGGGAGGAAGAAGAGAGACCGAGAAAAGTGATGGATGTTCAACACAGAGATAAACAATCCAAACATCTGGTCAGAGAAGCAGGCAGTGGTTTAGCAGGGCTCCTTGCTAACCACCAACCCAGCACCCAAACGTGCTAAATAAAGCCAAGGGAACACACCAGTTTCAAACAACTGGAGATGGTAGCAACAAGTCAGCATTGCTCATAAACCTCTGGACAGAACTGACACAGTATCCGCATATTTCAGCGCAGCAAGCTTAGAATGAAGTACAAACTAACTTAGCACTGGCAGAGCTCACAATAACATGATGGAACTCAAGAGTTAAAGTGTACAGCCCTTAACCAAAAAAGAATCAAGGCAGTCCCAATTCCTCTCCTTCAAGTGGAACGAAAGAATCAAATGCCGATGGGAAGCAACAACTACGGAGGGAAGATACTTTCAAAAGGCACAGGACTATGCACATGTGGGAAGAACTGAAGATGAAGGAAGCAAAATGAGTTCGTTTCCAGTCTGGCAGCTTGGCTCAGTTGCTACCCACAGGTTTCAGGCAGGTCTCTCCCTGGACACGAGGATCTGAGTATCCCCAGTGGGCTGCAGATCCCTGGGTTAGGGAGGCAGGTACCGCTGGCATTAGGATTACTCTCCCTGATATTCTGTTTTAAGAAAACCACAATTTACACTTTACAGGGTATTTCATTAACTAAAGCTACTTCTGAAATATAATTTTGGGAAGTAAATACAAAAACTATGGATTTGTTTTAAGCTGCAGAAAGTCACAGACGATCACAGCAGCAGCAAGCACACCGTCTACTGTTTGACACCACTCTGCTTTGAACCTTGGACCTCAGGCTGCACTTTTCTGGGCTGCTCTCACACAAAGCACGTTCTCCCTCCTCTTGAATAGCGCTGCTTACACGACACTTCTGGAAGCTCTCACAAGGATACCTGCTGAATGGAAGGGCAACGCAACAGAACAAGGCAGTGCCGGGTTCAGCTCCGTAGAGGGTTTTAAAATTTATTCCAGGGTATCACTTTGGCACTCGACGTGGCTGAAGCGAACACCCGCACCTCTCTATACGAGGCGACAGCACTGTTACCAGCCAAGCCGCCAGTTGGATTCCCCGCTAACCATGTTGGACAGCGATTCTAACTCATCTGGAGAGCAGACGGCTAATCGGATTTCTGAACGGGCTTCTCTCGCTTTCACCAGGGCTGATGCAGGCAGCAGATAGGATTTGGAAACAGATTTCCCCCAGATAGCGCACACAATTCTGCTGCAGCATTCCATTATCATCTCGGCTTATGCTTACGTAAATACTGCATGGAAAGGCAGCAGGCAGGTGAATGGTCACAGAGAGGTTAATCATTACATTCAAGCTTTGCCAGGGCAGCAACAGAGCTGACCTCTTGAATAAATTGAGCTTGGATAAGGCAGCATCGATTTTCCTAAAGAGGTTTCATTACTTAACTCCAGGCTTGTGATCTCTTGTGACAGGACAAAGTTAAGAGTTAATCCAAACTTACTATTTCTCTTCTATCCAAACAGAAACCAACTTGATTAAAATGCAGAGACTACCATATACCTCCCTCCCTTTCGGTGTTCTCCCCCCTCTGAGAGAAACTGAACTTCACAGGACTTCAAACCTCACGGAAAAAAAAAAAAATAAAATAAAAAAAGAGCTCATCTTTATTCCACAAGCCTTTCTTCCAGCACTGAAAACCCAATGCATATTTTCTGCCAACTACTTTTATCTCTGCATTGTTCTTAACACTTTCCTAGACAGGAGATTCTTCAGCACACAAGTGAATAACATTAATTTGGTGAAGGGACAGAGACTGTCTGGCGCTTAGACAGTTAAAAGAAACGAGGTAGGAATGTGGATACATTATATGACCTCCAAATCTTTCTGACACATTTTCTGCTTGACAAATCGGAGCTTCCTATATTCTTTTTTTCAAAGACAGTTACATCCGAACCAAACAGCTGGCCATTACAAGCTATTCCATTAACCAGAAGAGTTGCTTCTTTACCTCCTCGAGTATGATAAGAATCCTCCATAAAAGCAAAGCGATCTTTCTGATTTCCCGCAGGTGCCCTAAAATGCTTACTGAACCACAGCAAGTGCATCCATGACAAATAGGGTGTCTGACAGACTTGGGGGGTTCCTAACTTTCTGAAATTACCTTTCTGATTCACTCACTTCTCTGGGAACATGAAACTTAGTTAGGTAAGGTCTAAGAAAAAGCAAGCAAGATCAGAGAGAGCAAGTTAAAAAGAAAAGAAAAAACAATTACTAATCTTTGAGGAGAAAAGATATCATTTCTAACTCTCCTATCGTAAAAGCCTTGCCTCTTTCACAGTTAAGCAAAGTTTCCCCAAAGCAGCTATCACTGATTGCATTCGCTTGGAGTTTTTATATAAACAAGTGTTGGAATGCAAAATGCAAAGTCAAAAAAAAAAGGATCTCACATCACAGGGTACATACATCCCGGCACCTTGTCTGTATCTCTTCAGAAAGCAAGAACAAAAAAATAATTGAACATGAAAGAGAAATAAAACTAGACATGAATTGAAACCTGAAAAGCTTTTTGCTTAAGGTCCCTAATGTCTATGAATTTATTAAGAGATGATGTTAGAGCACCTGAATTTCAGAGAATTACTTCAGAGATGGCTCCCATTGCAGCTTTTTCTGCTGGAATATTTTACCCTGGCTGCCAGCCAAATCTTCGCTATGCTGATGCCAAATAAATGATACCCAATTTCAACAGATGCTGTTGTGTTGACACATAATTGATACATTTATATTCAGGGCTCCCTGGAATTCTGTAACAGCAACACTTTATTCACAAGAAATATTACCGGCAGCAGAATTCAGAGGGACTGGCTGATGCTGCTATGCTGCTGGTAGCGTGAGGCTGGAGGGAGAAAATCTTTAACTACCCAGGGTGGTGAGGACCTGTGGAGACCACGAAGCTTAGAAGGGCAGTGGAGGTTGAGAAGAGACAGCCCAGCAGCCAATGTGAGGTGGCTCAGCCAGAGACCAGCGTGCTCACAGAAAAAGGAAACCCGAAAAGTTTTCAGCACAAGTTGCATATCCCTTTCCTGCAGAGCCTGTAACTGCGTAGGAGATGGAAGTCACAGAAACGCCACAGCACTCAAGTAACAGCTATGGCCATACTCTCCTTCTCGTCTTGACTTCCTTGGTTTCCCAGGCAGGAAACAGATGAGCAGCCTTTAAAAATATATTTGGAAAAGGTATGTTCCAAAGGAAGCATCATATACCCCCCCACCTTGCGTGTCCACTCTCCTGTAGGTAACTTGAAAGAAAATTTCATAAATAATATTTATTTTGGAAAGCAACTGCATCTCCCCAAGACTAACAAAACTTTGGCCTTTACTGAATTTTTTTACATGAAAAAAGAGGTGACAATACAATTCATGCCTACAACCTAACTTTTCTTTATTTTTGGTAACGCAGCATCGTGTTATTTTCACATGACAAATGAAAACGTTCACAGAATGAAGATATTCAGCGAAAAATGCATACCCATTCAATTCCCAAAGAAAACAACCCTGCAACAACTAAAATTTGGCACAAAAGACAGCAGCAAATAAACAGCAGAGAGCAAAATTTCCTGTCATTTATCTAGCTAGCATATGTGGTTCAGCAAACATGCAATGTGGAATATCCTGCCATGATGCCTCTTTTTAATTAAAATAAGGTTAAGCTTAAAAATACTTTTGAATCACATTTTATGGGGATTATCAAATGCATTTGAAGCTTACAAATGAACAGGAATCACCACCTAGAAATCTTTTCAGCCCCTGAAAACATATTTTGTTGGCTGTTTCTTAAACTGTATTTTAGAAGATTGAGCACAGCCCTGAGAGCTTCCGCCGCTTGTAGGGCCTTATCTCGCTCTCAGATTTCATCCTCAGTCAACTTTCTCCTTACATCACACGAAACAGGGACTGGAAATACTGATGGTAATTCTTCAGACCCTGCACACTGCAGCTCTTCCTCTTAATTCTTCCTCTCCTGCTCTCCTGTGCTTCTAAGGGCTGCTAAGGCCAAAACCTGTCAGAAGGCCTCTTCGTGCTGAATTTCTCCTTCACGATTGCGTGGCACAGAGCAAAGATAAAGTTATACAGAGAAAAACACACATTTATCATCAAAGCACACACCTTTCTCTCCATAAATAAATAATTTATTTTTAAATGTCATTTAGCTCAGCAACATGGGATTTGTAAAATATCCAGGACTGTATCCTTGCAAAACCACAAAGTGATTGAAAAGGTCAAAGTGCATGAAGTAGAAGAGCTTTAGGGGGCAGTAGGTTTTTTTCACTGATGCAAGAGAGGCATTGGAAAACCATTCTTTGCCAAGAAAACACACTCAGGCATTAAACATGTATGCATCAAGTGCACGGGTACCTACCCATTGGCAGCTGGGCACCTCAGAAGCAAATACAGAGGATGAGGAAGGGACACAAACACCACCCAGCAGTTTCCCAAACTTACCAGTCATGAGGAACATCTGGTCCCAAATTTCCTCACTCATGTTCAAAGAAGATCTGATGCAAACCAGCTTCAGTTCAAAAGCTGCAGCAGTCTGTTAGAGCGGTGCTGTACCTAAGCTAAAAAGGCCAGCCTCTCAGCGCTGCTTTTTAAATTGAGCACTGAAATAACAAAGCTAGAAGGCTTACAGGCAAGATCCAACTCCTATCTAATTATTTAGAAGTGTAGACAGAAGTGGAGGTCTGTCTGCAAGGCACTGTAGAACTACGTACTGTGGGAGAGGGATAATTAGGCCGGGAGGAACTTCATGTTAATAAATACAGACCAACCTGAGTATTTCAGCCCGTGACTGAATTTCCTGCAAAGATTTATTCCTACACGTTTCTTTGGGTGTTTGACACAACCCCTGCTCCCCCTTAAACACGTAATAAATTTAATAACTTTATTTAAAACCCAAAAAACCCACACCACGTTCAATAGGAATAACCCATCCTGTTACTAACAAGGGCAAGGGTCCAAAAAGTCAAATGGATTCTCACTCCAACTGCTACTGCTGGCTTCTGTGTTTTACTCTGGACGCAGAACAGAAAGGTCTCACTTTCTGATTCTCCCACTCAGGAAGGTTAGTGTTATAGCTGGAAGACATGGACAAAAAATAAAATGCTTGTATACAAATCTTTCTGTCCCTTTTCCCCAATTTAAGTCATTAAGGGAGAAAAGAAAGGCAGAAGTTTTTCTTCTAGAAGTTACCATAAAATGAGTTAACATGCTAAATAAACTAGCAACAGAAAAAAGAGTAAGCCAGTTCCAACTTTTAAATATGTAAAAAGCTTAGAAGTAGTTCAAGGCAATCAAATTTCAAGGCAAATCTTAGTTTCACAGACTATTTTCTATCCTGTCAAATGTTTCTCTTACCACTGTGGGAAAGATTTGAACAATGGAGGGAAACTGGCTAAGGCTTGGTCTGCAGACTGAAATAATCTCAGTTCTGCATCCAGGTTCCTGAGAAGCAGTCCCAAACTGAGACGTTTAGGCAAGAGGTTGACCTGTACCCCCTTCTTCCAGGCTAAGACCTTTCCACATTAATAACTCCGAGCCTTCAAACACACCTCACAGATCATAATGCTACAGCTACAAGCCACTCCTTTAAAGCGTCAATTCAGTAAACCTGTTTTTGTAGTGCTATGCAGTGTCGCCACCTAACCCCCTCCAGCCATATAAGATCTGCAGTTTTTGTCCTAACTACCCTGAAGTTTAGCAACGTGCTTTCCCACTGCTAGGGCTGGTGGGGTGGGGTTGTGAAGAGACCCTGTACAGTAAGTGCAAAGGTCTCTAGGCAGACCTAAGATCGTAAAAATGAACAACTACAAGTGTATTCCCTGAGGTTCATCTGAACCATTCCTTATTTCTGTCATCCTTTTACTTGGGTGGCAAAACCAAGCACAAAGTCTTTCATGACACAAAGACGCTACACAAAGCGAAAGATACTACAGACGTCTCACAACTAGTAGGCAGACAAGCTAGAAAATGAACTTTTTTAGAGGCACAGAGCTTCAGCGAGTTTTAATAATACATTTATACAGCACGCCTCCTCTCCAGGCCTGATACGAAGCACTGCATGGTGGTCAGAAAACTGCTCTCTAAGTATACAAAGCCAAGGTGTCCAAAAAAAAAAAAAAAAAAAAAAGAAAGAAAGAAAGAAAGACATACAGTGAAAAGGCAGTGAGACCAATTTATAAATAGAAAGCAGTCTGAGCACAAGACGAATACACCCTGAGGTTTGGTACATCGAAGGCATGATTATCTAATACCTCTAACACGGTACAAAGGCCCATATCAAGATGGGCTGAACACAAGGGTTTTATAGGTAGCAATATAAGGCTCAAGGAGCCTTATTAAAGACCCTTAGACCCTTATCAGAGAGCCTAACTGAAGGCAGGTGCTACCTGTAGTGTTAAAGCCCACCCTAACCTATTTATTTTTTTCCCCCAATTATACCAGCACACAGTCACAGCTCTTCATGCTCTTTAACCACAGTATATTTGCACTCTTAATACTTTTTAAGAGCTTTAACAGTTTTAAGGGTCTTATTTTTAAGGCTCCATCAGTATTTCTAAGGGTCCACCTCTTAAGAGTCTTGTTTTTAAGGGTCCTTTTTTTTAAAAGGTCCTTTTTTTTTTTAAGGGTCTTACTAATTTTTAAGAGCTTTTTTTTTTTTAAGGGTTTCCTAGTGCCAAGTCCAAGGGGTGCCCACATAAGTGAATCCAATGCCCCAGCATTCTGCATTCCTCCATGCCACCAGCTCACTTCAGCCTGGAGAAGTCACTCGTGCCTGCAGCAGGGCCAGCCACATTTCTGCTCTTCATGTGACAAAAGCACAAACACATTGGTTTAGGCAGAAGCAGCTTTTGCACTGATGCTGCTCTTTATTTTCCACTCTTCTTGTGAAATACTGAGACAATTTCTGAGCAAAGCCTTTGGGGAAAGAGCTCTACTCAAAATCACTAGTCCTCTGTCTAGCACAATGAGAGCAGAGAATGCAAATTAGTTTCAATAAAAGCAGCTGGCAATCAATACAAAAGGGCTGGTCTCCAAAAGTAAAACTGGTTCCTCTAAGGATGAGAGTTAAAAGGGGAAAAATATAAGAAGATGAAAGTAAAGGAAGAACCAATGTAAACAACATTGTGGGAGGGAGACACAGAGGGAGGGAAAAAAAATCTAATGGAACAACTAAAAATATTAGACAAAGTGACAAAAAGCAGCTGGGGGTAAAAAAGGGAAGAAATACAGAGATAAGTGGAGTGCAAAGAAAAGGATCATTAGAAAAAGTCTAATGGCAAACATGTGCAATCCAAACAGGAGATAAAATGCAAATTGTGAAAGGGAGCAGATAAGAGGCTAGCTGGCACTAAGGCTTATGGCAACAGTCATGGGTTCACGTTCCAGCCCGGCTCCCAGGCACTGATGAGTCTGATAATGAGTTTCAGCATTTCTTCTACCGTGTGTGTGGCCACTTCACAAAACCTTGGGCTTTTGTCTCCTCACCTTCTGCCATAATTTTCTAGCAGCCAGTACCCACCTGAATGGGCCAGAGCCCACTCACTCTAACCTGCATGCAGAGCCCTTTTTTAAACCCCTTCACCTCAGGAAGTCCACAGGCAGCTGTGAAGGACGAAGAAAAGCCCAGCATTATCATTACCACCTGTGTAAAGAAAAGAAGAGTTCCTCAAGATTGACACTTTCACTGAGTCTCATTATTTTGTCCAATTTTTATAAGCCGGTTAGAAAAGGAATACATTATGGTCACAGAAGCCTTCGCTTGCAGCTATTATAGTGAGTGCTTGATATAAAGGCCAAAATAAAGGTATTTTTGGCACTGTTAGCTACCTCCACTCAAGAGAAACCAAAAAAATGAGCTTCTCACACATTGCAAGGCAGTGTCACAAATCACTCTCAGTCTACCATGCATGCACCGAGTCCTGGTTTCACCAACCACTTGGTTTCAGCAGAGAACTAAAGTCACTCATTATCTTGCATGTCTTTAATACTGCAAATTAGCAACAAGGAAAAGGTTACTTTGCTCGAAAGCCTTTCAGCCCCTAAGAGTATCACTAGTTAACTACACAAAACTCCTTTGACCCCAATAAAGATGCTTTAACAGCACGCAATAATTACACAGGGTGGACAGTGATGTCTTCTGCACTCACATGGAGCTGCAGGGAACATGCTGTCAGTGCAGAGCATTTATTTAGATTGGGTTTTGACCAGAATACTGATGGACCAGGCAGGGAAGTTTCTGCGAAGTTGCTAATATACTTAAAATTATGCTTAGCCCTTCAGAACTTTAACACAGAACAATTCAATTGGGGCATGCCCTGTGCTTCGAGAAATTCTCCAAGATTTCTAATGATAACAAATGGCCAGAAACTTCCAGTCACGTTGACATCTAAAAGCAAAGAGCTCACCCTTTAAAGGGAGAAAGAAGCGACCAACTTCTTTGCAACTAAAAACACTGTGCAAGAAATCAAACGAAGCAGGATGGAGAAGAATAAAAAACCCTGAGACCAAACCATGGGTAGGGCAAAAGACAACAAAGAGAATATTATAACACATTCTCATCCCCTCAAGATACACGTGTGCCTACAGGGCTCACAAATATCCCATCTCTGGCTGTCTGCCACATCCAGTGTGCAGAGCCTCCTTCCTCTATTGCCTACAGCAATTATTTCAGGCTTTGTCTTAACAAGTAAAATTCTCTCTCTCAAAAAAAGAAATATAGTAGGGGTGGAGGCCTGCACTGTTGCAGAGGTTTACATGGACAACCTCTGGGACTGCCACTACTGCTAAGACAATTACAGGATTTTAACAGCACCTTTCCCTAAGGTAGCAGCAGTTAAGACCTTTATACACCGAAAGAGATGCCCTTCCACATTAGTGTGGCCTATTAGCCACAAGCAGGATTAAGAGCTCAGGAAATCCTCACAGAGCTCACATCTGTCAACATAACTCCTTCCCATATGGGCTGAAAGGAAGGTAACTTCTCAGCTTTACCAAGCACTTACCAGAAAGCTGATATTGCAATAGTTATTAAAATAATAATAATAATAGCTGGGGGGTGAGGTGGGAGGATGGACACAAACATAACAATCAGGGAGGCCCCTCAGAACCTCTTATTTTGTGAAAAAAAAAATGCCACCTGGTTAAAGAACTTGTCTTACAGAGCAGCCCTGCTGTTGCCTTGGTGGCCCCATACAACAATTAACATCAGGAGATCTTCTGAGAAGACAACAGCTAAGATCTCTTTGCTGGATACTATAGGAATCTTTCCGTATTGTCAGAAATCAATTATCACAAAAAAAATAGAGCAGCTCAGATCTGCACGCAACACAAATTGCTATGGGACAACAGGACATCAATGAATCCACAGATACTTCTTGCAGTGCATGGAGAGAGTAGCAGGGAGACAGATCATTTTGCTCCAGAGCACACAGACCTAATAGCTGAATCAAGAAATGCCAGATCCATTCTCAAAGAGCTCAGACTCTTCAGGAGTAGCTGGGACACACAGCTGTAAGAGTAAAAGCAAACCCAGCCAATTCAGCAGAGAGAATTCGTGCTCAGTTCTCTCGAGCCATGATACCACTGTAAAAGCTAAATTAATCTTCCTTTAAGTGCAGTCCCCATGACAGCACTGCTACCTGCTGAACCAGGGCAGGTCTCCTGCGACTCTTTGTGGAGAAAACTCTCCCTTTTCAGCTATTCTACAGCTCTGCTTCTAGGTAATGCACAGCACCACGCCAAGTCTTGTTGGGCTTAAAAGTAACACACAAGGGAGAAAGATGATGGAGAAGGAAAATTTGTAACAAAAATGAACAAATAAACTGTTACCTTACTCATTAAGTGCCAGGGCCAAAAGATTTAACGTGTAGTCTATCGACCATCCCCTAAGATAGCTCATATCACCTAATTAGCATGTATATTGTATAGGTATGCAAAAGCTATTTAATGCATGGAAAAACATGATTAGTTTAAGTATATGTATTTTGCTAGCATACTGATAAAGCAGTGACCAGGAGATCGTCTACTCTATCACCTGTTGCTGTGCATACCTCCAAAAGAGCACCTAGGAATGTGACTGAGGGCAGCTGCCTCACACAGCGCAACCTCCGCTCAAGCCCGGTGCTCTGGGATCACCTCACAGCCCAGGTGCTCTTCCACGGACACAGGCACACTGTCACTGCTAACATCTTGTCTCAGGCAAGTCAGTCACAGAGTCACAGAATGGGCGAGGTGGGAAGGGACCTCTGGAGATCCCCCAGTCCAACCCCCTGCCAAGCAGAATCACCTAGAGCACATTGCGTAGGATCGCATCCAGGCGGGTTTGGGATGTCTCCAGAGCAGGAGACCACAACCTCTGGGCAGCCTGTCCCAGGGCTCTGTCACCCTCACAGTAAAGAAGTGCCCCCTCATATGGAGCTGGAACCTCCTGTGCTTCAGTTTGTGCCTGTTACCTCTCATCCTCTCTCAGGGCAGAACAACAACAGTCCTGTTGGACTGCGAGCATCGGTCACACCCCAGGAGGGTGTTCTAAGGACTCCCTAGAAACAGGGCTTTCCGACAGCCACTCTGGCAGCCTCTGGAGATGCCCAGAGCTCTGTAAATGGCTCATTTTTACCTCTGTATGTATCAGTGCTGTCCATGCTCTTCTATATCACCCTGCATTTGCAGTCAACAGCTTCGCCAAAACCCTCTTGAGGAGCAGAAGATAAGAGCTGTGCGAGTCCCTGCTGGAAAGAGCACTAAAGAAACAGGTAGGCCCTAGAATTTCCTACATTATAAAGGGTATTTGACAACCACACTCCAAATCCCTGTTGGTAAATGTCCCTTCTACATTTCCTGCATATCATGAGGGAAAGTTACAACTAAAATTGCTATAACAATGAGTTGTTCATTTATCTGACAAAGATGAGTGAAATTTCTAACTACAAAGCTTAAGAACAGTCTAAAACCTGCTTTCTTCTTACCTTCAGTCTAGGAGGTCTGTGTGGTATAAATAGGCCACCAAAGGCAGTTAAAAGAGAGATAAAGTTATTAAAAATGCACTAATTAGATTTTTTTTTTATTTTATTTAATAGGGTGTCGGGGAATTCCTACAAGACTTTTGTTTCATTTAAAGGAGACAATTTCAACAGACCTAAAAATAACGCACAATCAGGTTTTCCAAATTCAGAGGATCACGAAAATCCCCAGGAGGCCCCAACCCAGCTGGGCACCGCTCGAGCCCACAAAAAACTGACACAAATTTGGGGCAAAACCACAGAATGGAAATCTCCATAGCATGACAACATTTATTTTCCCTACCGTCTTAAAAGCTGTGAAGCATAACAGCTTTAGAAACATAGCGGAAAGTAAATTATTTTTTAAGGTACCCAACTGTACAGAGGACCGAAAAAAGCTACAAATTGAACTCACGGCAGCACACGGCAGGGACAAAACACGAACAAATGAATTCACTGCGCTTAAGAAAGAGGTAAAACCAGCATATTTACATTCAGAACGGATTATCTTATTTTTCTTTCCCCTGGGTCACCTTTTAATGCTTTCCTGAGCTTACTTCCCCCCTCGGTCGGCTGCTTAAACACAGGTCTCGGTCCTTCCTCATACACGATCGTCCTCGCGACTGAGGAAGCGAAATTAAAGAAATCAACGCCAGATGAGGAAGTTTCGAGCCTTTTGAGGAGTTTTTTTCCTCATTTCCAAGAGTTATTTTCCTCGCGGGTCTCCCCCAGCAGGGTCGCCGTTCAACCCCGGCGGGGCCGGGCCACCCCCGGCGCCTCACAGCCGGGTCCCTCCTTCCCGGGGCCGGCTCCCTGCTACCCCTCACTTCAAAACTTTCCGCTTTTAACCACCCTAGAGCACTCGGAGCCCCCCTGGAAGTGCTCGGGAAGCCGGCCGGCCCGGAGCCCCTCGGCTCGGCGGCTCTCCCCGGGTAGGGGACCGGAGCGGGCTCCCGGAGCCCCGACCGCTCCCCCCTCAGCGCTCCCTTCCCTCCCCTCCCCTCCTCCCCGGGACAGCCGCGAGTCCTTACTCGGAGCTGCACCCTCCTGAGAGCAGGGACGGGCGGCCAGAGCGGGGCAGAGTCCGGGGTCCCCGCCGCAACTTCCCCGCTCCGCCACACGTGGGGCTGAGTGAGGCGCGGGGCTGGCGCCGCTCGGCGCAGAGGACGTGGCAACTCCCTCCTCCTCCTTCCCTCCCTCCCTCCTCGGCCGAGCCGAGCCGAGCCGGAGGCTCCTCCCGGCCCCTCTCTGACGGAATTCGGGGCGCCCTCTGCCGCCTGCCGAGGGTCCCGCTGTCCCCCCCAGCTTCGCCCCGCTCCCCTCAGGGCGCGGCGCCCCAGGGGCGAGCCCTGAGGTGAGGGCGGGAAGCTGAGGGGCCGGGCGGCCGCCGCCTCAGCGCTGCTTTCCCCGGGTGGGCACCGGCTAGGGGAGCCCATCGGCGGCTTTTCTCGGTAGAAGAGGGTGAATGGACCCCCACTGGTCCCCTACCGGACCCCTGGTCCCCACTGGTCCCCCATCATCCCCCCACTGGCCCCCCGCTGTGTCTGGTCATACGGGACAGGTGTACGGCAGCATGCTGGAAAAAGCCAGCAAAGAAATCATTGTCTGTTCCTGAGGTGATCTCTCTGTCTGGTGTTGCAATAAAAGATTTATCACAAGTGCGTTTGTCTGTTCATTAAATGAGGGAGTGCGAGAAGAGGTGGAATTGCGCTTGTTGCAGCGCGGAGTTGGTCACACTCCGAAATGATCGTCCCTAACACACACACAGAGATCCTTCATGTCCTCCAAGTGAACAGAGACAGTGGGAATGTGAATTCACGGAGAAACCCTATTGAACCGACCCCAAGCTGCTTCCTGCGCCAGCAGGACCCCAAACATCTGTAGCTGCTGCGCGGTTTCCATGGCTTAGGCTGGCTCTGCCAGGAAGATGCTCTCCTTTCTCACCGAGATGAAGAAATCCCTTGCTGTGTTCCTGAAGAGACAGTAGCTGCAACTGGTAGGCAATAAAAGATCTCAGGCATCTATTTGCATTTTTCTCTTTGCAGGATTGTGTTTTGAAAATAAGAGACATCACCTGGGCTTCGTGGTTTCCGAACGCCTGACACGGAGGTTTACACTGAAAAGGTCAGTCGAGAGGGATCTCCCCCTTCTCCCAGGTTAATAACAGCTACAAAGCTGCTCCTGAGCTTAATGGTGTCATCCTTCTGCTAATGCTTTCCTCAGAGTTCAAAATGTTTCCTGCAAGAGCATTCTCATCAGGCACCTTCGTGTAACCTTAATATACCTTCTAATTGAGTGATATTGGAGTGTCACGTTGTTACTTCCTACTGCACTTCTGTCTGCTGAAAACATCCATTTCTTCCAGTTGTGGGCAGATTTTTTTAATCTCGAGGTGTACTGCCAATTTGAGATTAGAATCTGACTTCGAAGTTGTAAAGAAGTGCTGTTCCTGATGTTCACATAACATTGAACTGCTTAGGGCTAAAGCAAAGAAATAAAATTGTGTTTTTCTAAAACATCTCTTGCGCTGTGGTTATCTCAAAGGGCTTTATGAAGTAATGTCAAGTAAAGGGACACCTTTAAGCAAAGCAGCCATTCTGTGCACAAATGTACCTTCAGACATAGATTTTTTTTTGGCCAAGACACTAGAGTTATCCATAATCATTTAATAGGGCTATTGTGTATACTTAATGATCACCTGCAATGGCATGAGAAATGTCCTGTAGTGGTCATCACTTAAAACCATTAAGGAAATATAAAGGGTGCATATATCAAATTCATCCTTGGACTGACTCTACTACATAGGAACACGCAGTTCAGTCAATTTATGATTACAGTGTACGCGTGAATCTTTCCTGCATACTCCAGTAAAGCTATTACCCTTATAAAGCACATAATGTGTTGGCTATTAAGTTATGCATTTATAATGAAGTACCTGAACAACAAACCACACCTGAACTTGTTGCAGGGAAAGATCTGACCCTTGCTGGGTGGCAGGCAGGTAATTGCTACTGTAATCATTCTAGCTTCAGCACTACTCTGTAACAACAGGACATTGCCATTTAGGAAACACAGTTTCATTTCTAACCTTTAAGCAGAAGGATATGTGTGGACCATATAGGATTTTCCAATCTGCATCTGTCCACAATAGATATGATTAAGTGCATTTTTGTTTAGCTATTGATTTATTCACCTGGCTTCCTCAAATGTCAGATATATGTATGTTTTTTTTGTCCAAGAAAAATAGAGCTGTTTGGAGTATTGATTGCAGCAGCGGAGTCTGCGGTACAGCTCGGTAGAAGGTTTGGTTCACATTTTAAGACATTGCACTGTTCTTTAATAAACCTACACCTCCTTTGGATGTAGATGTAAAATCTGCTGCCAGGATTATATTGTAATCTTTATTACTTTATTTTTAATCTAGAAAAAAAAAAAAAAAGGAAAAAAAAAGTCTTTTCAGATTGTTTTGAATTATTAGTGTGCAGTAATCCTCCCTTAAACCTGCTTAGACTTTATAGATTTTATATACAGTAGCATAAAAGGATGTGAAATGTTATTATTAAATTCATTTTTTTTTTCTTTTTTGGTATTCCACCTCTGTGATGGTAGCAGCTTAGTTTTTAATATATACATATGCTTTTAAAAATCTGTGTGTATGGAGAGAAAGAGAAAAAATCACACATGAACATAATAAAATTGCAATGACTCTTGTCGCAGTTACAAGTTCAAATACAAACTATACATTTTATGGGTGGACTATAAATGTTACAAGAGCCTTTTCATGGAGAATCTTTTTCTTTTCAGAGAACTTAGTGACAAAACCTTCCAGATAACATCTTTCCCAGCTAAGAAACAGATGTGGGTTCTGTAGACTCTTTGGATTTTATTTTTACAGACTACACCAGTTCTGACATTCTTTTTCTCGAAAGGGTGAGGGAACAACAGCAAAACCACCCCACCTCTATGCAGTTCCACTTCTGGGTTCTGCTGGTGGCTTTACCTTTCAATTTTTCTCAAAAACTCCTTCACTTTTCTTTGATGTCTTTCTGGTTTCACACTTTCTGCAGATTGACTCTGGACTCTTGTTTTCTTTACTCCATTCACACCATACTCTGTGCGACCCTCCCTGAAGCACATCATCAGAGTCTTCATTTCCTCATGTTAAACACATTCTATCTCTGAGCAGCCAGGAGGCCTCCTGTATTCATATCTGATACCCTTGCACTAGGTGATATTCAACTGTAAATTTTAGTATGGGAGAGCTACACCACAGAAGTACCTATTAATGTTTTCCTGGTAATAAAAAGCACTCCAGAAGAGGATCAGATTTTGACATTTAAAGCTAGGTGAGATGAATTCCACTTTATGAGACTTCTCTGTCACTAGTGAAGCCATAGACCAACTCTGACTAATTTCAGTAGTGAAAGATAAGGTCCTGAATTATTTTTTGATAGGAGGTGTGGTTGGCACCTGAGGTGATGGATAATAAATGCCTTCTTTTCCAGCTCAGCAGCTACCTCAGAAGGCGAGTGACCGTTAGTCATTACTCTCTGAAAGTAGTTTGGTAGCCTCTGAAAAATGAGAGAATCCACTTAGCTCATCATCTGTATTCTCAAAGATAAGTTCATTATAAATGTTGCTCATTGAACTGTCCCAGAGATTATATTACTGTTTTGGTCTCTTCTGGAGAGAAGACACTCTTGGAGTTCAATTAACTGTGGTAGACCAAGTTTATCAAAGAGATGCTCGTAGTAGTGAATTGGCTGTAAGCTGGAAGTACCTAGGTAAGGAACAAGAAACAAATGCTTCAGGCTCTCAGATGAAAGTTAAAGCTAAACATATTCACAGTAAGAATGAGTTTAGAAAGAGGTAAGCAAATATATGAGGAGAGAAATATACAAACCAGGATGACTTGAAAAGTTCCAGCAATATCAACAATGGATAAATTCCAACAGGATACTTTCCTAAAAATTGCTGTATTTCCCACAAGAATTGAGCCCAGAGCTTGTGATGATCTCTATATACAGAAAGTTGGAGTCAATTATCACAATGCTGTCTTCTGCCTTTACAAACTATGGGATAAGTTCTTCAAACAGAAAGTATGTCCATATTGACAAGGACAAGAAGTGGTTTGCACTGTCACCCTGCTGCAAGAACTCTTTTCTTCTGAAGTCTGGAAAACAGTTTCACAATCTCTACAGTTTGCTCAGTGTAGAGACTAAAATAACCTTTAGAAGAATATGTCAATTGTGATAGAAAACAAAAGACTGGATTCATCTGCTGCTATAACTTGGCACAGCTCCACTTAAGTCCATGAATATATATTGATTTACACAAGAAGAAATTCTGATCTATGAACATTTGAAGCTAAGATTGAAACAAACTGAGATGCTGTTCCCTTTCACTAAAAGTCCTGCTTACAGCAGGACAACAGAGTCCCTTTTTCATTAAAATAAAATGTGTAAAGTTCTGAAAGATACTATAGAAATGTGACATCACCAGAACTTTTGCTGATCTTATCTGAAAAGCATTAAAATGTTATTCAGAAACTTCTAAGAGCTAATTTACATTTTATGCATTGGATACACTACAATAATGATTATCTTTCACAGGCTAATTCTGCAGTGCATGTTTAGTCTTTTTACATTTCTTTTGCTGTCAAAAGTGATCAAACAACAGGAAAAAAAAAATTACTTGATAATAATTGAGTATGTCATCTACTTTCAATGGCTCAAAATTCCAAAGCTAAGATAGACTGAAAGAGCAGAAATGTATGGCGTTACATTATACTTTATCTTCCAGGTAGCTAAATATTGTGACTAAAAGTCAGATTAGACAGTTATATCTGTACCATGCTTTACAGAAGTAAAAAAAAAATAAGTCTTGGACATTGACAAAGCTTTCTTCAGTACAGGCTATTGATACAAATTGTTTAGGAGCTCTGCCTATAATTTTTCACACTCTCTCTTGTTTTGGCACCGAACTACATGAAATTTACAAAAGCAACACCTCCAGCTCTCTAAATCACAACCATTTTGAGAGCTGATGTCTACGTACAACATTTCCACAGTCAGTCATCATCAACTTATTACCAGTTATGTGACTTGTGGTGAATCCCTGTAGATGAATGCCTGAGAAAAGATTTTCTTTGCTTCAAGATTTCTTTCTTTTTGGAGAACCTTTCATACCAGCCAGACTTTCAAAATCTGCACTATAAA
The DNA here is from genome assembly GCF_011077185.1 of Oxyura jamaicensis. Lineage (NCBI taxonomy): Eukaryota > Metazoa > Chordata > Aves > Anseriformes > Anatidae > Oxyura > Oxyura jamaicensis. Next base: position 193,938,311 of record NC_048893.1, on the reverse strand, counting down.
CACAGTCGTGTAGTGCTGAGCAACTTCCTGCAAGTTACTAAATGCTTTCAACTCTTGTTGATCCTTGGGAACTGAACACATTTGGCTATTTAAAGGAAGAGCTGAGGCTTTTAAAGAATCAAGTGCAAATTAATTATATTAGCTTACATATTTGTGGTCACTTTGGGGTATATTTTGGCATTTTCTATTTTTTTGACATAAATATATACTTAATGTGCAAGCACCTACTGTTGCTTCTTTTATGACTCCCACACATCATCATCTTCTGTTGTTGTGTTTTCTTCAGTATACTATCTTCAGTGTTAGAGGACAAAAAGCTTTTAGTTTTAGAAGTTAATGTGCATTTCCATGACTTTCAGCAGATAATTTGCCTCCCTTATGTATGTAAACATAGTAATGCTGTGAGCTTTTCTGTATTTTTCCTAAATCATAGCAGCCAGATATCCAAAAGGCTGATTCAGTCGAGGACTTTTTCTCTAAACAATCAGCGTAATTCCAGGCCAGAGCTGTTGACTGCTCAATGATCTGTTGAAAGGTCCAGTAGCATTTGGCGCACAGATACTGTTTACAGCATGCCCTTTATTCTTTCTGGCACATTACGGAGCCTTCTGCTTCCTCCTGCTTCACTGATGATCATCTCACAGTGACTGGGGAAGTAAAATAATATAATTAGTGAGTGTAGGTATCCCCAGATAATGTTAGAAAATCACACAGTGATATTATCCAGCTTTGTCCTTAGCATATTTAACAGAGAGATGGGTCGTGTGCTTTTTTTGACATAGTTGTTACTATAATTCTTTATGACGGCCCTTCACATTTGATGACATAGCAAAATGCAAAAGCTTTAAGTCAAAGTGGGATCAATTCAACCTTGAAATAGAATACAATCTGTGAGAATAATTAAACAGTAGGATGCCTTAGCAAGGAAACCGTAGATTCATTATAATTTAAGTTTTCTAAAAGTAAGTGTTAATATCTTTTTTATAAAATATGCATTAGTCACCTGGAAGAAACGTACAGCCTGCATTCTGGGGTTATGAGCTGGAGACATTACATTACAGCCCCTTTTGGTCTCAGAAACTATGAATCTGTATTACCATATAATGGTAAAGACAGAATGCCTGGTTCCTCTTTAGCTCCAGCTGAAGAGAATTTGGTGAGTTAACCAACCCCTTGGTCTTTAACTTCCTAACTACCTCATTTCTTGAAAGCTTGGGCAGTCTGGGGGTTGTACTCTTGTGCAAATTGAACTAGTCAGTAAAGACCGGTCCCTCATAAAACTAAGCAAGTTTGATTCCAGACTCAAAACCTTTTTATTTTTTAATGTCTGACTTTGAGATTTTTAGGAAAAATGAAAGAGATTCCGTCCCATTTCATCGGTTTTGCCTGAGCTCATTTCTAAAGTACTTCTCCACATTATATCATGGTTATAATATTTGATGTTATATCTGTGGATGTTCAGTCCTGAGGATCTCAGAGTCTAAGTTCATAACCTTTCTACCCTCCAAAGTTTTATATTTATAATTCAGATATAGATATTGCATTTTATTGCAACATTGAGAGAAATGAAGGGGTGAGATACTCCTAAATCCCTTCTCCTTCAATTTAATAACTTGCATGAGTAGGTGCTACTCGGCTACAGGAGCAATCTCACAATGACGAGATGGGCGTGAAATGCTGTTTTGAAACTAGACCCATGTGGAAACTCACAGTCAGGTGCAAGGGTATTTGAAATAGTGCATTCCTGACGGTTTCAGTTTTATTGTTCTTGTTTGGGATCTTTTCTGGTGGAGTTAAGTATGATTTTGCACCCTAGGAGTTGAAATAATATCTGGTTACATTTAGATTCATTGCTATGTATGTTCTTCACACAAAAATATTAGAGATTAGCTCTTTCCACCTCCATCTATGTAGCTGTAGTGTTAAGCTCTTTTGGTTTTTTTCTCTATAAAATTCAATAACAAGAAAAAATCCAATGCATTTATACTCACAGAAAACCAGTCATGCAAAGCATTCATTTATGAACGAGATATGGTTACACTGAGTCAATACTAACACAATTACCTTCTTGAACAAGCTCAGCTACTCTATGCATTACCTAATTCTTTCTCTTTGGATTCTTGCTGGTTTTTTGTCTGGTTGGTTGGCTTGTTTTGTAAGGTTCTTGTCTGTATTCTTTTGTTCTTGTGTTTTCAAGAACATCCACTACCAGCTAGAAATGTAGAAGTGCACACTGTTGTCATGGAAAACCTGACTTATCTATCTATACAGATATCTTGCCATCACTATAAACAAAAAACAGATGCAAGATCTGCAAACTGTATTTACAGCTCAGAGACACAATGGTCTATTTCGTACAGTTGGCTGGGAAATGCTTTCCTCAGTCTGTGTAAATCTTGAAGGAAACTCTTCTTTTTCCCAGTGGGACAGAAGTTTTCTGTATTCCAAGAGGGATGAGGGATTTTTTAAAATTTTATTTTATTTTTATTTTTTGAGCAGCAGGGAGATGAGAGGGCTAAGAATTGTCTCTCTTAAATTGTTAGATAAAAATAAATTAATTGATTAATTGTATGTGAGTTTTGATGTCTTAACTCAATCTAATCCAAATCTTTTGTTTCAATTTAAACTTTTCTTATATGAGCTTTGTCGCTAAATGGCAAAGAGTATTGAAGATAAAAATCAACGTGTCTCATTTGGGGAATATTGAAAGAGGAAGATTTCTACTATTTCCTAATAGAAATTGTTTTGAAATTGATAGTTTCACATAGAAACTCCACTTCTGCAGAAAAGGCACTTTCCAAAGACAGCTGTTTCAATTAAAAAAAAATGTAACTAGTCTTGTCTATCACTGATTCTCAAAGATGAACACTGCAGGCTTGGAGTGGGTAATTTCTGTCAGCCTCTGAAATCAATTGGAATCTTTTACTAATTCCTGAATATTGAATCAATCATTTTGCAAAGTGTTATAAGTCAAAACAGTTGTGTCGAGATCATTAAAAAATTGGAAATAGGTTTCACTTTTTAGAGACCTATTGAGATTCGCCATATCCTGCTTTTAATGCCCAGCAATGTAACAGGAACTGATTTAAAATGCTTAAACATCCCCCAGAGCATCCAAGGAGCCTGTAGCTGCCTTGTTCTTCTTTAGCTGTAATCAGGGGAAGGTACTCCACCACCACACTGACCATGAGCCGTTGTTCTTAACCCTACAGAAATGGGAATTACCTGGGAGTGTTGCACTGGACACAGATTGAAGTTACTTCAGAAGGCAGATGCAGGTCAAAAAAGCAAGTAGAAAAGATGCTCTTTTACCACAGCAGTTTGGCCTCAAGTAATGTTATTACCAAATTTAAGCCTGTGTCATTGTACATTTCCTATCTAGCATTCATCATAAATTTTCAGTCACGTACTTAGTAAATTAAAAGTCACACATTCCCTGGAGAACAGATAAGAAAGCCCATGCCCTCTCCAGGTGCCTACCTCAATCACTAAGTTTCAGAGCCATAGTTTCTCAGATCCCAGTGCATGTTGACCAAGAGGAACAGCAAAGGTGGTCAAGAGAGACACTCAGAGTGCTCTGTGACCTGGTCATTATGGCACTTTGTGCGAGAACAACCTCAAACCTTTCAGCCAAAAGAAGAAACATTTGTGTTGTCCTGGACTGAATTCAAATCCAGGCTCCTTATCAGAGAGCTGTTAGCTAGAATGGACTTATCAGGACCATCCAGCAGAGCTTAGCCTTGAATCTAATCTAAGCAGCCTCCTAGCAGTATGTTAGTCACAGAGACCACTGCTGACATTAATATTCCTTCCTCTGGTGTTAATCGTTATTTAGAAAAATCACTGCAGCATTTTTTTCCAGGCAGAAGGAATGAGGGTAGAGCACCCCTAAAGCTTGTAGTGTCATGAAGGGGATGTGAAGCAGTAGCTCTTTGGGAAAGCACACTGCTGGCAGTCTGCATTGGCTCCATCCCTCTGCAGCTCACAACTGTGAAATGGCTTGTTTTGTCAAGCTTGTCAGCAATCTGCATCATTCCGTTGACAACACAGAAAGCTTGGGCTGGCTCACAGCACAGCAATTTCCAGTTGACGAGCTGGTTCAATTGATACATTCACTTTGGGAAATAAAGTAAGAATATTCTCAGTTTGAGCGAAGCTAGCACTGCACGAGTATCCCCCTCATCTAAAAGAGACACATGATGACAGCGTGTACATGACAAGGCATGATTAGCAGGAGGGAGAAGGAGATGCAGTGTATCTTTTGGAGGGAAATTTTTCATTCAGTTTTCCTTTATCTTTTGAAAGGAGGTTTTATTTTCTTTATTGGTCATATGTGCCATTTGAAGCCAATGGGAGTCTGTGCTTCCACCTTTTCCCCAGTTCCCCTTTTCCCACACATACTGCAGACACTGCCCAGCTGGGGTCATAACCCAACAGCTGTGTCACACAGGATTTCTTCTCCAGAGGGATCATCACTTTGTAAATATAGAATTAAAGACTCGTGAATCAACAACTTTCTAGAAGAGTCAAAGAAGTGCAGCTGGACACAGGAGGGACCGATCCTTGCAAAGCTGCAGGGTACCAAAGACAAATACAATCTCTAAAAAAGGATGCTGAAAAACAGTAGACAAGGATCAGAAACCTAACAGTAAACCTCACTCCATTGCTTGCATTCAGGCACCTTCCGGAGCAGGTTGCTTTTGAAGTTGCATGATATAGCATTAATAAGAGCAATCCGTGGTTTAGCACTGCTCTTCTAGGCACTACTTCATCATTTTTCATTGCAGAGAAAGAAGGAGCTCATTTTTTTATATATTATTTATTTATTTTTTACAAATGTGGCATGCACAAGAGGAATTCCTCATGTTTTATGTAATCTGTTGCTGCTAGCTTTTTCTGCCACTGGCATTCATTCTCCTTTCTTATTGCTACATTTGCCATAGGTCTGAGCACGTAATAACAATGCAGTACATGTTAGCAAAAAGATCAGAGTGGCCTCTCACTGTATAACTTGCTGCTACAGCTGCTGCAAACCCCATCTTCTATTCCTGTTTCTGCTTGGCAGAAAACCTTTCCTGAAAACCTTTAAATAAATTAAACATTCCCAGCGTGCAGCATTTAGTGTCAAACTTTCCTCTTTTAAGATGATTTTTCTCCTTCAACTTTGTACAGAGTATGTATAATTGGTAGTCTTACAATCCTGCAGTGCTAATCATACCTTGAACACAGTAGGCTTATTTTGCTTCTAGTATAGATACTGATCCTTAATTACCCCTGCATTGTTTTAACTACCTCATCGCATCCTTATCTGTGTTGATGCACTTCGCTTCACATTATATATTTAAAGTTGGAGTCTTGACAGGAGGCAGAAGCAATCAAACCATGTTGTCTGGCGTAACGGTGGGGAAACTGCCATGCCTCTCATGCAAAATATTAATAATAGACCCGTGTGCTGTCTTTGTAAAACAAAAACATGTCTTGTTTAAACCGCTTAAAAGTTACCTCCCATGTGATGTTGTCAGTATGGGCGCCCAGCCTCAGACATCTAACGGAGTTTTAATCTTTGAAGAGGAAGCATTTTTTCCTTGTAAATCACACTGTAAATCCCTGCTGCTGATCTCAGGGCAAGATGCTTACATTAAACTGTTGCTGCAGATAGGGACAAACTGTTGCTGGGCAGAAGATGAGAACCAGCTCACATGGGAAGGGAACAGCCTGCGGATTGCCAGACGAGGGAGCTGTTTAGGTGCAAGCTTGAATTTCAGATCCAGACTGTCTGTACTGTAAGGAGCCTAAATGCATAGCTGCTGCTCTAAATATCTGTGGGAGCCACACACTTAATTGCTAGATCTGGCAAGAGCCAGGAAATTCTTGCATAGGTGCTCTCTCTCTCTTGCTGAGCTTGATTTGAGGAGGTAGGGATACATCCAGGATGATTTAATGGAAAAAAAAATAGGAGGTGTAGTAAGACTTAAGAGGCAACAAAAGTGTATTTAAAAGCCGTATTCACAGAGTGGTTAAGAGCTACTTCAGAAATATATGAAGCCACATTAGGGACTGATTTCCATCCCAGAAATATAACTATTCCATATTGCATTTCCTACGATCCATTTTAGCCTAAATATTTGAATCAAAGTAATCCGGCACAGCAAGAGTGGACTTTATTAATCTCATCAGAGGAAAGAGAAAAGGCTAAACAAAACAAAACAAAACAAAAAAATGCAGGTGGTGGGGAATAGCAAGTCCTGGCAATATGCTTGCAGGGCATGTATAATCTTCGTTAGAAAATTCAAAGCCCGTCTGGTTGGCATGAATCCTAGCTATGTAGCAGTTTGTTTAATGGTGCTGGAATGCTCGCTCTAAATTAATTCCTAATGGATTATTGCAAAATGTTCTGTAATGATGACGTGCTTGAGCTGTTAATTGATTATGAAATGCCTTAAGAACTTTATGAAAAGTGTAAGATAAAATTATTATCAGATCATGCCACTCATTAGCTTTAAAGAAAATAGATGTACTTTATTTCCAACTAGCCCCTAAATCTCTTTTGTTTGGAAACAGATTCGTCACCCTCCTTTTCTCTGGTAATATTGATACCTGCTGCTTGTTCGAATGGAAAATTGTTCAGAGAGATTAAGGGCCTGAAGCAACCTCAGCGAAGTCAACTGGAGTTGATCCCACTGACTGCAGAAGGAGCTGGGCCAGTCCTTGTTTGGTTTGCCCAAGTACAAACAGAGGTTTGTGGAAGAACTGCGATTAGGGCCCGCATCCTCTGACTTCCATGCCTGCACGGCAGCCATGAGACTCTTTGAATAGAGGGGATGTGAAAATTCTTTCTGAACAGAACGCATTACTTTATCCTAGAAGAGTTTCAGACTCCTAGACATCTTTTGTTGTCAAAATAAATTTTACCTAAGTGGTGAGATGTAGGAGATTAGGACGACATTTGCTGTGAGACATTTGCTTGGCTGCTACTGCAGCAGTTGTGCAAGCAGCCATCCTAGAGCACTTTATACTGTGTTTCCTAAGGAATTTGTAAGATAAATCCTGTAAGGAAGCTCACCTTGGCAGCTCGAATTTTGCTCAGTTCCTGCTCTGTGCTTTTGAAAGCCACAAGGACAACTAACAGAGCACAGTTCTGAAGGAATCCAAATTCTGTACTCTTGGTTAAGCACTGGCGTGATCCTGTTGTCTCCCAGGCTGACTTGCCATTTTCTATTATGACAAACCCCTGAAAGAAAGCAAGCTTAACAGGAGGCTGAGTGCTTTAAATGTTGGGTGAATGCAACCCCTGGGTAAGTTATTCACATTGCACATCTGGTGGTATGCTGAGCCTGAAAAAGAATGGTCTGCTGTGATGTCGGGCTGTTAGCTGATTCACCCTGTGCCTCTGCAAGCTGTGCTGGGAGAAGGCAGAGAATGGACAGAGCAGGATCATTTCCCCACCATGTAAGACTAAAGATCCACATATAAATCACAGATTTTCCCTAGGAAGAATTTATCTCATTCTTTGTATCTCAGTTTTTAGCACCTAAAACCCATTGTGTTTTATTAGCACAATTAATTAGAAATAAAGGTGAATAAGCAAGCATCAGCCAATGAGACAGAATCCACCTTCTGGGCTGTTTGATTAAAACGGTTCAAGGACTAGGAAATTCGAAGGCTTTCTATACCACTGTATAGCAAATTTGTCATTACTATTTACAAAGGAAAAGTTTTCCATGCAAAATTTTAGACTTGCCAGCATCTCTCATACATTCAAGTGCTGCATGCAAGACAGATAAAAATCCCACCTGATGATAAGCTGTATTAGGAAAGAGCATCTCTGATAGAGAAAGAAAAGCAGTACTTACGGGTGACAGAAATAATGGAACAGTGGTAAGTATGTTCCAAAATCCCTTCACAAGTTGATGTTTTGAATATTAATTATTATTGTAAGCGAATACTTTGGCAAAGTTACAGTAATTGTTACTTACATAAGTACTGCTATAAATCAAAACATACTTCTTAAAATGCTGCATTTGATTTTTGAGATTACTGGGGTTTTCTCAACTTCTGATTGTCATCTCTGCAAAGTTTTGGAAATAGACTACAGTCTCCAGAGTTCTGCTAAAATTTGATTGGATTTAATTTTCTGACTCCAAGTTGGTCATACCATGACTTCAGCCTAATTCGTTTTCTTGTAGACTTACCTTTGGAAGGAGCTTAACGTGAGAAACAATATCTGAATAAATAAATGTTTTATTTCCTATTTAGATTTTCAGATTTTAAATATCAATAAATATAAAGAATATTAAATCCAATTGAAATCTTAATTTGAATTTCAGCAGACCAGATTCTGTATAAATTTACATATGTATAGAGTCACTGGTGTCACTGAACTGTTTCATACAATTTGGCCTTCATGTTGGTTTCTGATGCAGAAAGCAGTTTTGCAGTTTGCACATCCATTATTATTTCATCACAAATACTCAAGATTTGGTTACATTTACCTGTCTACCTAATTTCAAGAAGGAATTTGAACACTTAGAGTATGACTTGACCATGGCAAGGGGAGTGACCAGTGCAGTCTGTGACCATTCAACCCCTAAGTGCCACTGAGAACAAGGAAAATAATCAGTAGGACATAACCTTGTTTTGAATAGGGCTCATGCATGAAGCTCAGTACTGATCCGTGGTGTAAAGCTGAATTTCAGCTCTAGTTGCCACACTTGCAGTGAGTATACTATAGCTGTCAGTTAAGCATTTTTATAATGTATAAATGGGAAATAAATTAACTAGGAGACATGATAGTTGTATTTGTAAGAGTTTTCAAGTTGTACTGCTTCACAAATAATGCTGTTTCCACCACTCACTTGGAAATGAACAGATATTTTGCAAAATGGTTTTCTATTTTTGCAGAAATAGCGAAGACCCTTAATTTCTGCCGAGCACTCAGTCTAGAGGAGTCAGCACACACCCACTTTACTCCAGACCTCAGATGCTGACAGGTAACACCAGGGCCTGGAAAGCTGTAAGTGGAAAGTGAATTCTCGGTATTCATATGTAAATTGAAATAACTGATGTCCCATTGTGCTTTTGCTTTTGAAAAATAGAAAGAAAAAAAAAAAAAAAAACATAATAAAGTATTTGCATATAAAAAGGCTTTTAACTCACATTCTTTGCTCATTGGCAATCTTCAGAAGCTCATTTTTCTTTGCTGCTGTTAAATTTACCTAGAAAAACATTCACATTGCTGGTCAAGTAGAAGTTCGTGAACAATAATTTATTCTTCATTTATCTATAAGATGCAAACCTAGACACAGGGCAATTATTTCTATGCACAAGTGGTAGAACAAGGTAAGATTCTGTTTTTGTTGTTGTTTGTTTGTTTTTAAATTATCCTAGCTAAAGGTATAAAGATGCTATTTCAGTAGAAGATCTTATAATAACAGGGAAGGAAACAAGGATGTCTTGAGTTTCTAATCCTGAGTGTGCAGCTGTGTGACTGGATAACCATAAGCAAATGGCTTAATCTCTTGGGGGACTACTGTTAGTATTATTTCTACTGGTGTAAATGTGGAATAACTCCATGGAAATCAGTGGAGTTGCAATGCTAATCCAACGTTGCTTCCTCATCTGTAAAAGAGGTTAATGACATTCTCCTCTCTCTGGGGTTGTGACATGGATATTTAGTTATGTTGACTCTTCACTGTGCAAAATGCTAATACAGTGTTATTGTTAGTGCTAAATTTGTACAGTACAGGTGAAACAAACAGTTAACACACAAGGTACTCATGCTTAACCCACTCTGCTAAAGACATATTGTAATGTATCGGCTTTCATTATAGCACCTCTAGCAATTTTCCCATGACTGCTTTCATTATGGAAGGAAGACTGGTCTATTATATTGGGAGAGCACCCAGATGCATATAAATAAATTAACACCAAAACGTTTCTAAGTGTAAAATGTGCATATGTCCTCCACTATGCTCTTTGTTTTTGACAGGTCAAAGAGAGCACTGTAAGTTTAAAATAAGCAGCTTTCATTCTGCAAAGCAATTTGTTGTTATATATATGGTGAGGAAGAATGAAGTATACACAGACTAAATGGTGGTCTGATAAATAATTACTGCCAGAAGTGATCTGCAGCTTTCAGGCAAACCTTTTAACATTTTTCTGTCTCATTATTTCTGTATATAAATTAGAAACATCTTCGGAGGAAGTAGCAAGGATACCAGGCATAAAAGCTTTAGCAGGTACCTATCCAGTGCAAATGAGAACATAACTGTTTAATTACTACTACATCAGAACTAGTAATTAATGAAGCAACTGTGGCGAGGACATAATGCCTTTGTGTTGTGAAACTGTCACAAAGCAAGTCGTAAAACTTGTGAAAGTAAAACTGCAATAACAAAACTTTGTACTGCTGTTTGAGGCTCATGCCGGCAGTTCTCAAGGCGTTTGACAAGACTGGATGTATTATTTCTACTTTGCAGCTGTGGAAAGTGATCCCACTAGGACAAATGCCTTGTCAAAACAAAGTACCTGGTGAATGAGCTGGGAGGAGACCATGCAGCCAAGTGCAGGGAAGGGAAGGGTGGAAGCAGAGCTGCCATTTCCAGCAGCCGCCATCCCATGGAGCTGCTCCCATCATTGTTCTCACCATGGGAAAGTTGACCTGCCAAATCCCATCATCTATTCACTGGCATTAGGTGGGTGGTGGAAAAACAGAGAAGTGCCACATAAAACAGCATCAGCCCATTAAAGAACCCTTCCTTGTGAGTCACTGTCTCAAGCATTTGTATCTCCTTTTTCTTTCCAAATGCCACTCTTCTCACCTGTGTGCTAAAACTGATGTTTTGCACTGTGTCTTCAACCAGTAACTTACAAGTCTGCTTGTTTGTCCCCTCTGATAGCACTGCAGTGACAAGGAAGCCAAATTAAGACTCTTATCTGTGTGGTTTTCCATGGTCTAAACCTTCCAGAGGTTCAGCTATGATCTCTTGATTTATGTTTGTTGTACATAACATGTTCCAGCATGGATCATTTAGCTTGCAAGGTCTAGTGCATTTGGGCTGTGTGGATGAATCTTCCTTCTATCCTAGCCAGTATGATTGTTTTGTGAGATTTATTTTTTATTTTTTATTTTTTTATTTTTTTATTTTTTTTTTTCCAGAGAATATCACCACTAAAACAGTCCTATATTAATCAAGAATATCTTTACACTGAAATCTAGAGCTGGCAGTGTAGTTTGAGTATCTTGGGCACCAGCTGCCAAGTACTTACACTGGATCTCAAGCTGGTTTGTGCAATTCATGCTATGATAGATACATTGCTTCTCATTCCCACATCATGCTACTTAGCTTGGTTTTTATCAACATGATATAAGAATATACTAGATAAGCTAAAATACGCTTTGTTGCCAAAATGTTTTCATTAAGAAGCAAGGATACTACAGCTATCATTGGAAATTACACAATGCGAAAAGTTTTTATTTCCAACATTAGGTATTTGTATATTCACATGCCGAAAGAAAAAACAAGCAATGATGTTTCTTAGAAGGATTTAATTTAGGAAATAAATTGATCAAGTGACTTTTACTGTAGCCTCTATGAATTAGCAATAGCACTGGTTCGGCCAGCTTGTCCTGAAAATGAGCTCATTAAATCTAATTGGACATACTGATAGCAAAGAATCATATGATAAAACTTTGAATTTTATGTCCAATTAGAAAAATACTCAGTGGTGTTCAGCACTTGATTCCAGTGGTGGATGTCTGCCAAGATACATTTAACTGAAGTGTATGTGTGGGTTAGATTAATGTATTTTGAGACAGAATCAGCTCTGACAACAGGGAAGTCATCTATCAGAGGCAGTAATTCAAAGATCACAGCAAAACTGCTTCTTAAAGGAAATCACAAACTTGGGAAAATATCGATGTTTATTAAAATTTATTATATCTTATTTAAATAGATGGCTTAGTAGAAGAGATGAGGATTTTTTTAAGAGTTTGTATCTTGATGATAGTGAATGAAAGTGATTGAAGACGTGTCTTGCAAGTAGAAAATAAGGCTTATATCTTTCTCTACAGTCAAAAGCAAAGGGATAATACACTCTTGATGCACAGATGAAATGCAGAGCACCTGTGAATGCACTTCTTATAGGCATCACAAAGTCTGGACTCAGCAGGGTGAACTGAAGAACTGAAATTACACATCTAAGGTCCATATTCTCAAAGAAAAGAATTAAACAATTCCCAGGGTAGCCCAGAATGTCACATAAGGGCTTGGTGGCCAGCCTGGATGAAATCCTGAGGCTTCTGTGTCCGAGCACTTCCCTTCTCCTGGACTTTGGAGCTTCTGCCTGCTCAGGGTGCACAGCACAAAGTCTTGCTGGAGCAGCCTAACTGAGCACAGCTCATTCTTTCTAGAGGAATGTAATGGCTGAAGGACAAGCCTAAACTGCAGTCTCAGCTCCCTCATTATCTTTGGATGTTCATCTCATGCTTGCCTAATGCCAAATGCATTGACAGTTCAGAGCACAGCAGAGAGTTCAGTCAGTCTTTGCCTGACTCAGAGGTCCCCTCACCTTTTTCTCCAAGTGTCCAGAACCTGGCAGCACTCCGTTTTCTTTTCAGTCTCATGACCCTGAGTAACTAAACCCCTAGGGATGGAATGGGACTCAGTGACTAAACCCTCCCATGGACACCAACAACAAGTTGAACATGAGCCAGCAGTGTGCCCTGGCAGGCAGGAGGGGCAACTGTATCCTGGGGTGCATCAGGCACAGCATTGCTAGCTGTTTGAGGGAAGGGATTGTCCTGCTCTGCTCTGCACTGGTGTGGCCTCACCGTGAGTACTGCGTGCAGTTCTGGGTGCCGCAATACAAAAAGGGCATAAAACTGTTAGAGCGGGTCCAGAGGAGAGCTACAAAGATGGTGAAGGGTCTAGAGGGCAAGACGTATGAGCAGCATCTGAGGTCCCTTGGTTTGTCCAGCCCAGAGCAGAGCAGGCTGAGGGGAGGCCTCATGGCGGCCTGCAGCTCCCTCACGAGGGGAGCGGAGGGGCAGGCGCTGAGCTCTGCTCTGTGGGGACAGCGACAGGACCCGAGGGAGCGGCATGGAGCTGGGACAGGGGAGGGTCAGGCTGGGTGTCAGGGAAAGGTTCTGCACCCAGAGGGTGGTCAGGCTCTGGGACAGGCTCCCCAGGGCAGTGATCACAGCACTGAGCCTGACAGAGTTCAAGAAGTGTTTGGACAATGCTCTCAGATAATAGGGTCTGAATTTTGGGTGATGCTGTGTGGAGCCAGGAGCTGGTCTTGATTATCCTTGTGGGTCCCTCCCAAGTCAGGAAATTCTATGATTAAAAGGGTAAGTATGTCTCCCTGAGTTAGCTAAACCATCATGGAGTGCATATCTGGCTCAGCCCAACACTGAGTATAAAAGCTAAACAAGTAGCAAAAGAATTTTGGAGAAAGAAACTGGCTTGAGCTGTTTTCAACCTGCACGGCTTGAATGCTGGTGGAATGGCTGGACCCACAGAGTAGCAGTCAGTGGCACAGTATCTAGCTGGAGGTCCATAACAAGTGGAGCATCCCAGGGATCAATACTGAATCCAGTCCTATTTACCATCTTTATTAATGATCTGCATGATTGAGTGCACCCTTAGTAAACCTGGAGATGACACAAAACTGGGAATAGTAGCTGATTCACCAGAGGGCCATGCTACCATCCAGAAGAACCTTGGCAGGCTGGAGAGGTGGGCTGACAAGAATTTCTTCAAGTTCAACAAGTACAAAGTCCTGCACCTGGGGAGGAACAACCCAATAAGGAGGAACAACCCCAAATAAGGGGTTGGACCAGAGGACCTCCAGAGGACACTTCCAACCTCAACCATTCTGTGATTTTACAAAACTTCTTATGAAATCTTTAGTATGTAAACAGAAAGCTTTAGAATAGAGCTTAAAATACCATATCCACTATGAAAGCTAGGAAACAAACAGGAAACTTCTATTTTCTGTAAATCTAGGTATTTATGCATCTCCCACCACTACACTATCTAAATGAGTCATTACCCATATATCTCACGGCTATTAACCTCATTTTATACTTGGGTAGACAAGGCTCAGGTTTTCTGAGTCCCAGCTGAATGACTTCTACTAGCTCAGGCATTCTGTGTTCTTATTTAAATGTTGTCTTTTCTTTCCTACAAAAGTTGGTTTTACAGGTAAGAGAATTTAAAAGGAAAACCAAGGACATAAATGTTGTGTAATTCTGTCTCTTTTATTGTGAAACAACTTCTTGTTTACAAGGAATCAAATTTAGCTTTTAGCAGAGGACTGAGCAGTAGACCTAAGCACAATAAGTGCTGATTGGTCTCGTGTGCATAAAATTTAACCTTGGTCAATCTCTTTCAACCAAAATGTATCACTGTGTGATGCTGATTCATGCCTAGCTCTTCTTTGCCACCTGCAGTGGAATGAGACGCCTGACCAGCCAACCCAGTCTGCGTGAGAGGAAGCTGATAGATAACGTGCAATAGAGGTTTATTTTTTTTCCCCAGTATGTGTTTACTCTGCATCACAGAAAATCAATTTGTCAAATATTAATTGAATTCTCCAACATTTGGCATATTTGCATAACTATTATGAAATGGAGCATTATCTCCCTTGGTATTATGGCCATTTCCCTTAGATGGTGTCTCTTTGATCCATTAATCATGTTTCCTGTATACTCCCACAGAAGCTTAATTGCTCACATCCTGCAGAACCCACTCACAAAGAAAGAAATTAGCCCTATGTAAATCTAAGGTTATTACCTTGCCTCTATAAATGAAAAACAATTAAATTATCCTCTAAAAAGGACAGTGATAAAAATCCAGATGAGCATTGATCACCCAAGGAAATAGAGTGAGGTAATTTTATTGGGCCAGTGGGAAAAAAATGTTTTACCTTTACCAAGGACGTTACTGGGGCAAATAATACTGCTGCCCATATCTTTCTCCACTAATGTTTCTGTCCCCTTCGCTGATTTCAGTATTATTTTATTATCTGAATCAAAGGGACTGATTCAATAGAAGGCTCCAATTTTAGGGCTGATGTAGGATCACACTGGTGGGTATGTCTGCTTCCTATGCAGCATCTAGACATTATTTGTAACTCAAGGTATGACCTAAGGATGTGAGAACACTTTTAGGTGGCCACTTAAAGCTACAGCTACCTGCAACCAGCTGATAGGAACTGCTGACAAAAGGAATATAGCTTAAATCCCACATCTTGGACCCAGAGGGACATAGTTTTCAGAAAATAGACCTTTAGCCTCAAATCTCTACTAAATATAGGAACCCATGTCTTCAAAAAAAGATGAGCAAAGCTTATTTATTTATTTATTTACTTCCCCTAAGAGGAGTAGATGGTAGAAACTGCATTACTTAACAGCAGTTTGGTGGCTACAGCCCCCATTGAAAGATTCAATGTTTTTCCATATACCTCAGAGTCAACTCTCACAGAGATGTTCTAACCATCAGGTATAGCTCTTTCTAGGAAAGCAGGCTAGTGAGGATTGTCTGCCTCTTCCTGGGAGGCCATGCCACTGTGTAAATAATAATTCACCACTAATTTGTCCACAAAGAGATTGACTCTAATCAGGTTTTTCAGACAAAAGAATGGAAAATGGGAGGCCTGGTCTCCAATCACTTCTTCTGCCCAATCTCAAAAGAATACAGCAGCATGTTTTGTGCAGACCCTGTGCAGTTGAAGTGTTACCTGTGTTTTGAGTATACCAGATGCCAACCTACTCCCCCCCAAAAATGTAGTTCCTGTTCTCGTTCAAGTTTAAGTTCTGAGTTCATCCCGAACCAAACAGTTGACATCAGAACAGCTTGAGCATGTAAAGGTGAGCAAATCTAGAAGCTCAGGGACTTTTAGGATTAAAAAATGCTGACTTCTAGACTTCATCAGCTTAGCTAGGCTTTTCAAAATCAGGATTCTGGGACCCAGTTGCATTTATCAGATCAAGCCCTAAGAGACTAAACCAAGATTACATGCCCAAAAATCTACGGTATCACAGGAAACTGAAGCTCAGATTCCAGATTACCAAACTAGCATTTAAGTCATGAACCAGCTTCCCTTCCACACTGTCTTCTCTCATATTTTATTCTAGATTTACCTCTTTTCAGCCACTAATGACCCTTTCTTCTTTGATCCCTCCTTGGTTTCCCTATTATTTAGTAAAATCATGGCAGCAAATTGTCTCCATGTCTGTAGAGAGATTGGTTTCTGTCAAAACGAGCAAAATGGGAGCAAGAAAAACTAATATATCACTGTTCCATGTTCACTGATTTATTCTAAATACTAGTTTGTTCACTCTATGCAGCTTTTTCCAAGTTCCTTCTCTTGGTGCAAATTCATTCTCAGTCCTTGTAAATTTTTCTTTACCAACTTTTTCTTTTGTAAGTTTCTCTTTGAAATGCATTTCTTCCATAAAGCCTCTTAATGACTCCATCTATATAATCAGTTTCTTTCTACTAAAGAAAACATCAAAGCTAATTTGTGATAGAACCATAATTTGGTACATCACAGGTCTGTCTGATCATATAGTCTGTTTGATTCAGACTGTAAAGGGCTTGATCAAGCCAAGATCCACTCTTTTCACTGTGAATATTCTGCTGGTATTTCATAAAGAGTATTATGATGTTTTAACAGATATCTGAGGATAATGTCATGACCATTTTTTGAGAGGAACCCATATTTTACATCTTACTTTGCCTGTCACTCAGTGCAGGAGTTGTCAGAGATGGCAGAAACCAGCAGTTAGGAAAAGGAGCACCTAGGACATCGTGTTAGTTGTTTTATGCGTAAATGACAATTGAGACCTTAAAAGCTATTCTGATTGAACTCTTCTCATCATTCATTATATTGGCAGAACATTTTTTTTCCTTTTAATGATTTCATCCAGAACTTTTAACCTTTCCTTCAGCAATTGGTAGACTTGAAGCCTTAAGCTATTGTTCAAAGTGTTATTACATGAATTTTATTGCTTACAATACAGCATTTGGATGCACTTCTGAGAGAATCTGAAGCTTGTGAAAACTTCAGCAGACACTTTTCAATATATGCTCCGTGCACTGGATGATGCCAAGAGAGAGTTCATGCCAAAACACGTTCTCCACTGGCTGTTTCTGATTGCTTTTGCTAGTCTTCCTCCATGTAATAAACATAAGCAACTAAACGGAGGAGGCAAACAGTACAAATCAAGCCAAATTAGGTTAGAGAAAAAGTAATCATTTTAAAATTAGGAAAAAAAAAAAAAAGGGGGTTTTCCTAGCTCCCAGTTTCCTTTGTATACATGCTGAAAATATGCTGCTTACTGCTGACATAGGACTAAAATAAACAAATTTAAATAAACTAAACAGTTTTAATCATATAAAGAGGTGTTTTTCTGCAAGGGAAAATTTTAAACTATTTAAGACATCTTGCTTGCACTACTTAAAGAAAATACCAGAAAAGCCAGCACTGTTCTACTTTCTGCTTGAAAGTACCTGCAGTAAAGCAAGTAATGTTCAGTTTAGGCTCAGAAATTGAATAAAAGCAGATATTACAAGAAGAAACAAGTGAATTTTAGCCAAACAAGATATGGCTTGGTAGTTAGTAAAAACTGGCAAAGACCAGCTGTAAACTCCTAATTGTCCTGTTTGTGAACATAATTACTATGCACGGTATAACTGCAGAAAATTCTATGCATGGTTTCTATATATTTTTAAAGGCTGAACACAGATTACAGAAATTTTAGTAAAGCGAATGTGCACGTACCATGTTTGTGCTATAGAATTCTGCATATATTGGTACTTCTGAGTAATTACACGGACTGGGTACACACAACAGTAAATACACGAAGTTCCTGTAGAGAAACCTGAATTCAGCTCTGTTGGCTTCAAACTCCGAGAGACATCATTTGTTTGAGAGTTGGAGAGCCCTGATCTCATACAGCATCAAGTTTCATGCATGGATAATAGCGTTCTTAGGCGGTTTTGGTACCAATCCTACCATCCCAAGACTGGCTCTTTTCCAGGATCCCAAACTGCTACGCCCATTTAAGAACTCTGGGTAAAGTCCCAGGGATAGAGAATGGGCATTGCATAAGCTTATTGTTGGTTCCCTACTCATAGAATCATTAAGGTTGGAAAAGACCCTAAGAGCTTCTGGACTAATATCATAAGAAAGCATTTTTTGTTTGTTTTGTTTTGATTGTTTGTTTGCTTGTTTCTTTGTTCTGTAAGACAACACTGTTTATATCTAAAATCACCTCTGATTTTTTTAGGCATTTCTTTGTCTCGTTGTTGACACTAATTTTAGGTTGTACATAGTCTTTAATTGAATTACATGATAACCCTTTCTACAACTATTTAGCTTTTCATGTCTCATTTTTTGCTCTGTGGGGTAGTTTTATTTGTTGTTGTTGTTGTTGTTGTTTGTTTGCTTGCTTTTGTTTTGTTTTACTTTATTTTGCTTTAACCTGTAGCATCTTTTTTTATGAATAGAAACTGCAAGATGAGAATTTATACAGGCATGGCTCTGGGTATAGTTGCTTTGGTATTGGAAAGTGTAGCTCTGCCGACCTCTCTTACATGACATGAAGTGTAATAACGAAAGATACTCTTCCACGTCTGTCAAGAAAATTTATCTCCAAAAACAGTCTCAGGCAGAGACTATTACAGGCTGTGCTTGCATGGGCTGAACATAGTGTATTAGTCAGTCTCTAAAATAAAGATCAGGAAACACCTATGTTTGCAAAGCTTACATGTAAAAACTGCACTTAATGCAAACTGTTTAACAAAAGCAAACTGGTTTTGAGATCCTGTATCTGGAGGGTTACAAACCTTTGTAAAACCAAGTCCTGCTAGTTCCCGGTGGTCATTACAATTAGACATCCATTGTCAGGTGCTAAAAGAGATAAAACAGCATGAGAGAAGCAATCACAGATCACAACAAAATGAACCATAGGAAAACATTTAAGACCACATGATAATAGGCTATGTGACATTGAGGAACACTGAATGCAGAGAATGGCCGATTCAAACTGAGAGAAGCTCTTATTTTATTCGGGTATTTCAGTGATCAGCAAGAAGGCGACAAGAAAGCTGTATTACTGTCTAATGAGGTGCTGCAGCACCGGGGGCAGGGAGTGGGGGGGCTAGTGTCTGAATCTGACACCTTCTTCAAAGCTCTTCCTTCACAGTTTATCAAGGAGAATACTTAATTCTTGCAGGGTGATGAGTCTTGCACAAGGGTGAGCTGACAGGTGGTTGTACCGTTCCATTAATGGATCTCAGAAAACCTACAAACCAGTGCTTCCCTGCCAGAGACACAGAAAAACCTGCAAAGCCCATCCTTCCCCTGTAAGAGCAAGAGACATGAGCATCCAGCAAGGAATTTCTAGTGAAGAAGGGAGCAGGCACTCCCAGGTGGCTGTAAGAGATACGTAGGTGCCGGATTGTTCACCCTGTCCATAATCTATTCAACTCAAGGCAACTCCTTTCTTATTTTTATTTCCAGACAGATCATATATCCAGACACAACAACCCACAGAGCACACCAAGACAACATGCCTGTGCCAGCATCTCTCACAACGGGTTGTCTGCTGATCGAACAAGCATTCTCTGTGACAGGGAAGAATGGACATCCTCAGATTTTTGGGGATTTTTTGTATCGTCCTTTCAGCTCCTGACCACATGCTGCAGGCTGCTTCAGCAGTGGACTTCAGTCATACAACCCCTCTTCAACTTCAAACACACAAAATAAAAAGTTTATTTTTTAATTGTATTTTCAAGTACATTCACTCTGCAGGACATTTTTTTTACATACACAATGAATTCTGTCTTGAAAATATATTCAGATTTTCCCCTAACAATTCTGAGAATCTGTAGATAACTCCTCTAAGTATCTCTCCTTGCCCCCAGGAGATATATGACTGGTAGCTGAACCACAGGGGAGCTGTGATCTCCAGTTTTACATATGCCTAGCTAGATGTGCTAGTATCACTGCATCACCCTTCACCTTTAATAAAAGGAACGCATCTACTTCATAAGAGGAAGGAATTAATGGAGGCCTGTAATACTATAATTCAAACAGGTATATTAAAAAGTAAAAAGTGTCACCGTATTAAAATGACTGTTTGCTAAATACCTGTTTTTATGTATGTAAATTAGGTGGCAACAGAAATAATTCTGCAATATGTTGACTAGAAAACACCCTTGAGGTAAAGTTCTTATCCAGCCCACGTAGGCTTCATAAGCCTTTTTTCCAATACTATCATTCTAGAGCATATATTTGACCTCTTTCACATCTTCTAAGTAGAGGACTCTAAAATCTATAATCTCAATTACTCTCTTAATAGACTGCCTTCAATTGTTTTTTTACCTGTTGACCTGCAGGATAAAGCTATTTAGAAGAGATGTTATTGTGGAGAGCGCTGCCATAATGAAAATGCTGAAGGACAAAAAAATCCAATAAGGAGATTGGAAAACACATTTGGAAGCACACTGCTCAAGTTTAATTTATTCAATGTGCATACTGTGAAACATCTGGGTGTCTTTAATGTACAATCAGGTGTTAACTTTGTACCAGCTATTACAGTCAGCAGTTTGCAGGAAGTTGCAAGCACTTGACAGAAAGCAAATTGTCTGCCTAACTGATCCCACAGCACAGAAGTCTTTGAATCAGAAGACAGTTTAGCACTAAAATGCAGAAGACAGGGAAGAAAGCACATTTAACTGCTGTGTAACCTTCCTATGCTTATGTCTTTTGTTTTGCAATCCTGTAATTTTTGGAGTATTTCATGTGCAGCCATGCATCCAAATGCACCACAGCAATTAGGTTTTACCAAGTAATCTCAGCTCACCTGATTTCAGTCCTGTAGGGCATAGTATAATGGGTTACTATGCTGGTTAGCTTATAGTAAAAAATTACTTCTTCCTTTTTCTAGAGGAAACTGCCACAGAAAGCAGTTGTGTTTTGCACAAACAATTAGAGGAGGACTACTGGAAATATGGGGAAGGACTCTTTTATCAGGGAGTGTAGAAACTGGACAAGGGGTAATGGTTTTAAACTAAAAGAGGGAAGATTTAGGTTGGAGGTTAGGAGGAAATTCTTCAGAGGTGGTGAGGCCTTGGCACAGGCTGCCCAGAGAAGCTGTGGATGCCCCATCCCTGGAGGTGTTCAAGGCCAGGCTGGATGGGGCTTTGAGCAACCTGGTCTGGTGGGAGGTGTCCCTGTGACTCGCAAAAAACTGACTCCGCAATCAGTACGATTGTAAAGTAGGTATGTTTATTCAGTGCTGGGCAGCACGGGGGGTAGTCCCACCAAAGTCATGCGCACAATTCAGTCGCTTGCATTCTCTTTTATCCCCTAAAATATTACATATGCATTAATTTTCGCAACACCTCAATGTATATTCATTTCCTAGCTCTGCCTAGTCCCGCTTCATATGCTAATTATCTTATCAGTCTTTCTGCGCTTGTGTAGTACTCTCTGGTGGTCGTCTGGGTGGTTGTCAGGATGAAGTAAGACACCTTCATCAGAATTGAACTTTTCACCTCGTCTCCCTGTGCATGCTCTCTGAGCCCTTGGCCACAATCTGGGCCATAAGCTTGGTTTGGCCTGGTTCTTCGGGGTCCGAGGGGCTCCTGTTATCTCGAGGCCTTGCATGTTTGACATTCTTTATCTTATCCTTTTATAAACAGTCCTCCTTACCTCTAAGCCCTTTTATAAACAGTCCTCCTTCTCTCTGAGCCCTTGGTCACAGTCTGAACCATACAGTTGGTTTGATCTGTTGGGGTCTCAGGGGCTCATCTGGAGGCCTAAGCGCAGCACAGGCACAGTACGGCACAAATGTAAGCACATGTTAAGCAATGAGTGTTGCCTACATATTTATTCTTAGTCAGTCGCTGTCTAATTTCTAATCCCATGTTTCACCTGCCCATGGCAGGGGGTTGGAACTGGGTGGGACTTCAGGTCCCTTCCAACCACTCTGTGGTTCTATGATTTCAGCATAGACCGTTTACTATATGCTTTATGATCAGTTACAAGCATTTCTTCCCTTTGTGCTGCAGCAGCTCAGACCTTAGGAAAATATTCAGTGCAAATTCTCTAGCACAGCTTCTCTTGCTTCATCCCTTTGTGCTGCAGAATTGTTTCTCTCAATGTGAATAACAAGTTTCTCATAAATCAAGGGTATCAGATGACTTCGCTTTCAAATCCCACCTGATCTAAGTCTCACACATATAATGAATGGTCACTCTTGTAACAAAAACTAAAACATAAGGATGAAAGCACAGAAGTGAACAAGTATTGTATCAGGCTTGAAATGTGTGGCCATTAGTTAAAAAAGTGGTTTATAAAATAAAAACCAGCACTAGTTACAGGTTGCGGTAGCTTTTAATTAGAAGATCCACTTAACAAGCTGTAAGCACACCTGGAAGACAGGCAGAGCAGCACTGTCCATCCAGCTGTACTATCAGTGCCTAAATTTACTCCTTTTGATTATACAGTACACCCCAAAGTCACTCTGAACAATTATGTTAAATTTTGCCATGGAGAAGTTAGTGAGTGAAGCAGCTATGCTGAGCTTTGGTCTTCCCTGTCATCTCCAGGTTAGCCAACACCCAAGCCTTCATGGTTGGAATCATGGAACGACTGAATTATGGAATCACAGAACGGTTTGGGTGGACAGGGACCTTAAGAACCACCCAGTTCCAACCGCCGCCCTGGGCAGAGGGCTGTGAGGTAATATGGAGCCCCTCCTCCTCCCCCCTCAGGGCTGCGCGAGGCCGGGCGCAACCGCGCCTGCGCAGCCATGTTGCGGCGGGAAGCGGCGGGAAGCAGCGCGCATGCGCGGAGGGCCAGCTCCGCCGGGGCGCTGCGTTTCCCGCCGCGCCCGCGCTGATTGGCTGGCTGGCGGGGAGCGGCGGCGGCCGGCGGGTAGGTGCAGGGGGCTGCGCACTAATGGCGGCGGCGGGCGGGCGGGCGTTTAAGGAGTCGTTTTGTCGTCCCTCGTCTCTCTTCCCTTCAGCGTGGTGTGCTGCAGCCGCTTTGCCCCGGCTCCCAGTGACCGGAGAGGGCCCTTAGCAGAGTTATGGCTGGAGGGGGGAGGTCTCGAGGTCTCTGGATCTCCCTGGAGGCGTTGCTTCCTAGAGCCTGTGCGGCGTTGCCGAGAAACCTGGCTGGTTTTAACCGCTGGGTGCCCTGGGTGCCCTGTGCTGCCGTTGGGGCCGTCCTAGCGGTGGGGGCCGCTTTTGGTCACAACCTGTGAGAGGGGGCCTGCCCATGGCAGGGCTTGGACGAGGTGATCTGTAAAGATCCCTTTCTACCCAAACTGCTCTGTGATCCCCACTATTAAATCCTCTTATTTTGCTTTGCACTCCAAATTTTCCTTCCCTATTGCAACCGCCGAGTAAGGGATGGCTCACAGGAGCCACAGTCCTCTCTTTACCCTGTAGCAAACTTGGGATTCACTGGCTCAAAAACCTGTGTTAACAATATCTTATAGGTAATTATTGTGCTTTTCCACCTCACCTGATTGCTTCAGTTATTTATCTTACTAAAAAGTGTATTTATTTCTAAGAATGACTTGTTTATGGTACTGAAAATTATGCAGGTGTAACGCTGCCTCATGTTGGTTGTTAGTGCTGCCTGGACTGTGCACTAATAAAACATCTTTGATTTTTTTATAACAAAACTATCCATTAAAAGCTTTTTACTGGTTTGTTTCAGGACAGCGTTTTCAAGGATGAAAATATGTAAAGATCAAATATAGAGGTCTTTTTTTTTTAATAGCTGTCGTTGCTTACATCACTTATGCTCAAATTTTTGGTTTTTTTTGTGCTCTCATAGGAGTTGATTATTCGGTGTTACCAAAGATGAAGAGAAAAGTGGCAAAAGTTGGGAAATTGAGGCTCAGTCCTAATGAAGAAACCATGCTTCTGAAAGAAGAATATGAAAGAAGAAGAAAACTGAGGCTACAGCAAGTATGCCTCTATTTTTTCAAGTTGTCCATATAATTTAAAGATGTAACAAATAATTTAGAAAAATCAACCTAATTTTACTTTATATAAGCTAACTCTTTGCAATATAGTAACACTAGGTGTATACTTAGCTTGTGGAGTAGTTTCTGTTGTCATGTTCATTTACTAGTAAATAGGTATCTTTCTTATGATACTGTCTCAATTAGATTAACACGGGCCTTTGTTCCAGAACCTCTTCATTCCTGCCAACTTCACTGTATCTATCTTCTTTTTTTGTCTATCAACATACAGATAACTCTTTTTACTGATGTGTTACACAGTGGATAAAGAAGAAGAAATAAGCCACTTGTGGCAAATACAAATCTGTCTCTATACTAGATCAACCAGCTTGTTACAGTGTCATAGCTCTTAAAGCATTAAGTATTGCTCCTTTTAGAATTACCTGTCTGTTCCTCATCTCATGTTTCTTCCTCTTATGTTATGCTGTGCTGCTGTTAGGATGCAAGGCTATTTTTCCATTTCTTTTTACTTTCTTCTTTGCTTACTTCTTTTTACCCCTTAGCCTTCCACTGTGCTGTCTTCTGAGGCATTAATTTAGCAGTATAATTGCCATTTCTCTTTAGCGTGTGTTGCATCATAGTGAGAGTCTAATAAATTATTGTATTGTATTTTTGACAAGAAGTCTATTTCAAACAGTACATTTTATCAGCTTTGTGTCTCTCTCTCACTTTAAGTAAAACTTTTAACAAAGATTAAATTTAGTATATGATACTGATTTTTGGAAAAGGGTAATGGCAACTTTAAAGTATTCTCTGGACAGATTTTCTTAATGTATCCTTCCATCTAATCTGCTGTTACAAGGAGGGGAGCGTGTGTTGTGGAAGTAATTGCTGCAAAAACACTGTGCTTTTACTAAGTTACTGACAAAACAGAAATGCTATTTCTACAGGTTAGAGAGCAGCAGAAGTACATTGCCTTACAGATAAGACAGAAAGTAAAGCAAAAGAGGGAAGAACAGCTACATCAGTTGGAGGAGGCATTGAGAGCTGAATGGCAGAAAGAACAAGATGAGAAGATAAAGGCCTTAGAAAAACTGTTTTTATCAAGCTTGAGAGCTGTTGGTGAGGGTCACCGACAAGCCAAGGAAAACGTAAGTACACAGCTTAATGATGTTCTCACAGAAATACCTTGATGTTCTAGAAAGACCAAGGTTGCTGTTTGTTTTTTTTTTTTTTTAATATTTTAATATTTAATATTTCAATTTAATATTCTGGATGGAAACTCTTAGGCATCTAAGCATGAATAACCTATTTAGTTATTTTTAGAAGCCTGCTTAAGAGTCTGCATGATTTTGTCTTTTTTTTTTTTTTTCAAGTAGTTTTGTACAGTCTTGCAGTGGTTGGAGAATACTGCATTAAGTGCTCAAGTAGTCCAGTCTGCTGAGGCTTGTGCTGTGCAAACTCCTGAGTTGTGTGTACAATATCACATTTGCTTATGTGATACGGTTTATTAAGTTAATAGTTTGTCCAGATTGCATGTGGTGAGTTGTCCCAAATATTCCAGTAACATAGTAACTTTGTTTCTCTACCATCTAATAGTTTCTATGATTAAGAAGATGAACTCTTTTTTTTTTTTTGTCTTCAGTGCCTTAGACCTTCAGTGACTTAAAAGGTCATGGTAAGGACTTCAGAGGCTTTTGTACAGATGGTGAACTGTCATCACTTAATTTCGCAACTGCAAACTATCTTCACTTCAAAACTGTAACTTGTGTAGGCCTGATCTGAGAGATTGCTGGGGTTGTTCTTGCATTGATAGGCAATTGTTGTAATGAATGGCTGAAACATAGTAAGGTGCTTTCACTGTACAGTCTAATCACTATTTAAAATGTATAAATATCTTTATGTTACTCTCTTTATAAAGCGATGAAGAGAGAAGCTAAGGTTTCCACATCAGTCTTCGGTTCCATTGGCTGAGGAATATGGCAAACTTACTGCTGTTGGTGGTAGACAAGAAGAGAATAAAGGAGATAGCAGAGAAGAAAAAGTCATTATTTAGTGGATCTTTACTCTGATATGATAGAAAGGAATTTCAGGCTTTTGATTCTTACCAGCAATATTTAATCTGAAATATAACACTGATAGTATGAGAAGTAAGTCCTGGATTAATCGCTTGCAATATTTTATTAAGGAACCTGATTTAGAAGCTCTGGCAAAGCAAGCAGAAGAAAGGAAGCAAAGAGCAGAGAAGAGGCATAGGAAAGCCTTGAAAGAGGAGAAGTTCCAAAAAGAGAAATTACTTCGTGAACAAGCCCGGTATGCAATAGATACTCAGTTTCATTAAGCACAGAGTGTGCTTCGTGGTGTTACGTGGTGAAAGCAAAAATCACCATGCTTGTCTGCAGCTTTTTATTTTTTATTTTTATTTTTTTTTGTGTGTGTGTTAAAGGATACTAGCTTGTGGACAAGCCCATGGATTCTGATAAAACTTTGTAGTTTTAAAGCCAAGATCCCAGTGTCAAGTACGCAAGTTGATCTGATCGACTCTCAATGGCCAGGGAGCCTGTCACCGATGTTTTACTATTTTCAGTCCAGGTTATTGGCAGCTATTTAGTGACATGAAATAAGATGTTCTTAGTGCAGCTCCTGGTGGAAAGTTACTCCTTTGAAAAGAGGACCTATTGCATTTGACACTGTCTTCCTTATCTGTTTAAGAAAAAAAAAAAGGGGGGCACAAATAGGTCCAAACTTGGGCTGACGTGAAAAATAAATTGTGTACTCTTGGGGATAGTTGAGCTTGAGTAGAGTTGACACCTATTGATTAAATACTTAGCTTTGTGCACACTTCAATGATTAAAATATGTTGAAGTGATGCAGAGCTTTCAGAAAAGCAGGATTTTGATTTGATCTGGAGAAGCTTGCGTGTTGTTAATGTTTTTGCATTACTTCAAAAGCTAACTTTTCAATGCTGCCTTTCAGCATAAGTTCTGTTGACTCTTTGGTGTGCTTGCCTTTTCCTGTCTCCCAGGAATTAAATGGAGTCAATGATTATATTTTTAGGTTTGCCTTTTATTTTACACAATGCTGTCATTGTTGCTTGAATTACTTTTCCTCTTCTCTCCCCATTTATTTGCTAGACGAATAAATGCACGCAAGCATGCTCTGGACGTGGAAAGAGAAAGAGCAGCAAAAGTTGCAAGCCTACCACCTCCTCTGCCACATCCTCTTGAGGTATGTATCCACGATGATCATAATTTCAGGTTACCATATCAATACAATGCTTTATTTATTGGTTTGACTCCTCACAGTGGGATATCTGAAAGTGCTATTTGCATGCTATAAGGAGAGCGGTTCAGTAAAAATAAAGAAAATTAATGAAGTATTTATTAACACACTTCTACTAAGCTTTGTAAGCTAAACCGTCCTTTTCTAATCTCTTGTTTGTGTGGATTTTTTCCTTAAAATCATGTGAGATCTCCTTTTTTATGGCTAATGTGTGCTTTAAACCTCATAATGTTTTCATTTTCACTTACTAGCTGTAGTGGTGTTAAACTCCATAGTTATCTATCCCAATATTTATCTGCCACCTCAGTCTTCTGCTGTAATAATACAGTAGTGTTACATTTTCTTTAATAGTGTACCCAAAGCTCCCCCTCCTCAAAAAAAAAAAACAAAACTATGTACTGTATGTGTAAAGGCTTTTCAGTGAGGTTATGGAAAATGCTCTTTTCTCTGATCATCTAATAAACTGGAAATAATAGATTCTGAGTTCTATAAGCGAAGTCTGTACTTGAGAAATGTTATTTTGCTGTTACGTGTAATTATATTATGGATCTGTGCTTGCCCTGCTTTGAGATGCATGTGTCAGCTGTTGTAAGTGGGTTTTGTATTTGTGCATTAAAACTCAAGTGCTTTTGTGTTAAGGTAATGCTACTGAAACAGGAAGGCAGAGCTCTGTGATGAATGTCAATTTATGCAGAGACGTTTGCTGTAGGCAGCGAGGTGCTCTCAGTCATTCAGCCCTCTAGATATTCCTTGGGCTGATGTGATTAATTATTAATCGTATGCCAATATTGAAATGACATAATGCTTTCAGGAGAATTTTGTGTTTGTTTTTAATATTTAGCTTTCTTCTGTTACTAATTAAAGTACGGAACGCGTTTCTCTTCCATTTAGTTGCTTTGTCAGAGACAACTGTTCTGTGATAAGGCTGTACTTATTTGTACTTTTCTTTCTAGAATTTGGAAGTGAAAAAGATTCCTGCAGTGAAGGCCTACGGTGCTGGCAACTTCTCCAGTACACGTTACCATATTTCAGAACCTTATGTGGATAGAGAAATGGATGGAGAACAGGTGATTAAGTGTCTGTGATATATGCATCTGTGTATCTATATTGCACGTTGTGTCTGGCTATCAGATATCAGCAGGTCAGCTTCCTAGAACTTGTTTAAAAATAGAAACTTGTGTAAAGCAGCTTTTATATGAATTGGTAATCAGAATCCTAGCTGATGGGAACTTCTGAGGACTGTTTTGTGTTCAGTTGTTGCCAGGATCACTCCTCACACTCTTTCTAATGTGAGTAGGCCTCTGAATGGAGGTGAGTTCACAAGACTGGCATGTTAGGGCACCCCAGTCCTCTGTTTTGTGGCTTATGCTAAATGAATAGTTGCAGTCGCCCGGTTTTCTTCCTCTTTTAGTTGTGTACACCCAGTCTTCACCTCATATTCACATTCATCTGTTCACGCATTCAACAGTTTCAGCTTGCCAGAATGGCAAAGGTCTGAGAGACGTATAGGGAGCGAGCGGCTGAGGTCACTGGGCCTGTTCAGCCTGGAGAAGAGGAGGCTGAGGGGGGACCTCATTGCGGTCTACAACTTCCTCGCGAGGGGGAGTGGAGAGGCGGGTGACCTATTCTCCATAAACACCAGTGATAGGACCCGTGGGAGCCGGGTTAAGCTGAGGCAGGGGAAGTTTATGCTTGATGTCAGGAGGAGGTTCTTCACCGAGAGGGTGGTCGCACACTGGAACAGGTTCCCCAGTGAAGCAGTCACTGCACCAAGCCTGTCTGAATTTAAGAAGAGATTGGACTGTGCACTTAGTCACATGGTCTAAACTTTTCGGTAGACCTGTGTGGTGCCAGGAGTTGGACTTGATGATCATTATGGGTCCCTTCCAGCTTGGGATATTCTATGATTCTGTGATTTGAGAAAAAGAATGATGAACAGAGCTATGCCAGGTGAAAAGGTTTACTCAGGTTCACAGTACAATCAGACAAAGGCTCAAGTCGGATCAGAAGAAGGGGATGATCTGGACAAGAGAGAGATGGAGTAAGCTTTTAGAGATGATGACCTGTTGTTTGGTTTGTCTGTGAGTTAAGATCACAGTCTAAGTTCTTGTATGGGATCAGCCTCTTTTAGACTAGACTCTCTACAGTCGATAAGCTTCTCTTTGTGAATGTTCTCTCTAGTGGCTTTGTTTTCATTCATGAAGTTTAAGGTTTTCTTGACCTTTAAAGGGCTAGGTCTAAACAACAAGAGCAGATGCTGTGGTTTGAGCTTCATATCAGAAAATTCCTAAATGTCAATCTTCCACCTAGCTTATGTGCAACTTTTTTACTTGAGTATTTATTAAAGTGTTAGTAAGATTGTTTTTAGTTAAACATTGCAGATTTTTTTTCTTGTTTCCCAAATGAAAATGAAAAAAACCCTGGCCCTCTTGTTTAAAACAAAATCGTGACCACAGAAGTAGTGAATCAGTAATATTGATTACATTATTCATTTTAGCTTGTATTGTAGGGAAAATAACAACTCTGCTATAATGAATAAATCATACAAATGACTGTCCCTAGTGGAGTTAGGAACTAGAATGCTTTGACACCGAACACTTAGCAAGTGTGTAAATATGCATTTTTTTTCCCAACTGTATAAACACAGTTTGGTTTTGTTTGCAGCTGAGTACTATAAAACTTCTGAGAGTGTTCTTATGGTATTGTATGCCTTTCTGAAGTGGTTTTGCTACAGAATTATTTATTGTTACATATACTTTAAACTACCACAAGAACTTGGTGGACTAAACTATTAATTGACTGCCAGCCAGATGCTCGGTTAGCTGCTGAAGAGGAAGTGAAGCGCTTGGAGGAGCTGCACCGAGAGGCAGAGAGGGAGAAAAGAGAGCAGGTTGCAAAGGCCCATCTCAGAGGAAGCCATGCCTTGAAGAAGGTCCATTTGGCTCAGGTAGGCAAAGTAAACATTGTGCCTGTTTTTCATGTCAAAGTGAGGGGTGTTAAGTAAGCTGTAGGTTTCCTGAGGGGTTGTGGTTTCAGGAGGTGGACTAAATAGAGTTTTCAGAATGCTTTCAAAAAACCATCAAGCTCATCTTAATTTTGTCTTATAAACTTCCAGACAGCCAAGAAACATTTTTGACAAAGATAAATCAAAAGTATGTTTGGAAGCAGCATAGATAGACACTGCAGCTAATCTTTTTTCTCACTCAGTGCCATAGCTCTTACAGGGACTAGTATTACAGTGCCTTTGTTTGAAATAAGTCTTTTCTCTTGTTCTCATTGGCAGAGGTCAGGGTAATCCACTGTCAGTTTAATGAGAAGTAGAAATGGAATTCTTGTTTTTTTAAATGCATGATACCACAGAAAAAAATTTATACTTGACAAAGTTGTGAGTTCTGTACTTCAGGACTTTGTTTTGCTTGTCTTTTTTCATTATATTATAAATGAATGAACTGAAGTAATACTTTGTGAGTTAACTGCTTGAAGTATTTAGCTAATTAATGATAAAAGTAACGATAGAACTTTTCTGCCTGGAAGATCTTCAGTTTCAAAGTTTTAATTTCATCAATTGTTCCTACAGCCGTTGTTTTTATTAACTTGTTTACTTAATAGCTGTGTGAGATCAAGGAAAAAGCATATAATGATTTTAAATGATGACTAGAACGGTGGATACCATTTTGCAAAGCACCTGTAAGAATGTCAGTCACCCTAAAGCTGACTAATGTGCTTTTGAGAAAATTGAAATCTATAGACTCATTATCAGTCCTTCTCCCTCCCTTGCGTTCAGATTATTTTACATAAACATTTTAAATTAGTGTTCAAAGCATTCAGTTGTGGGTTGGTGCTTCTCCCAGATTATTTCCTCACCTTTGTACCCTATTTTTTACAAAAGGTGTAAGGACCTTTTACTACCAAAAGGCAGCAAGAGATGCCAATAAGCCTGAACTTACTCTTCCTTAACTCCAAGGACTTCTGGGGAACACTCTTTGGAGCACCAGACATAATCTGTTAATGGAATAGTTTAGAGGGTCTTCTTCAAATAATATACTGCGTACACTTACCTAAGTGTATATGCAGTGAAAATATACACTTAGATATCTAGCCTTCTTCCAGAGTGCCATTTTTGAGCTGCCTCCATCTTTTTTTTTGTTAGTTATCTGAAGTTCTACAAAGTTGCAAGAACTTCTTTTTCCACAGCCTTTTTTTTAACACCTCTGTTCCTAGTGTCTGTGTTTCAAATTTCTGATATTACTGTATCTTGTCAATCATGCATGATTTTTTTCTGTCTGAAAGACTCTAAGACAGAAATCAGATGAAATAGCAGGAGGCGAAATGTGTAAGAATGCACCATGTGTATTTATATCTAATAGGAAAGAATTCAGTCATTATCTGAAGTGCAGAGATTACCGCGTTTGTACTGACATGAGCTAGTACAAATGCTGATAGTCTGTCTTCAAATCCATACTTGGATTCAAGTTGGGTGTCTTTGCAGTTATGCTCAATCTGTTGTTGGTGTAAAACTTGTTTTATTAAATGTGTATGCAGGAGAGGAAAGTATTCAATACTGTTTTATATTGATTGTGGGCATACCACTTTGTTATTGTATTGTACCTGAAGCTTGTGCTGAAAAAAATTGAGTTTCATCGTGACTTTATCATGGCACATCTCAAAGTATCTATGAGATTCTCAGAAATTACTAATATTTCTTATGAAAAGGCCACACTTTTTATAGTTTTTGGAAAAAAAATCAACATTATTACCTTAAATTAAGTTTCTGTTAGTGTGGAAATCAGGAAATATTTCTTATTTTCCTTAAGAAGTAATAGCAACTGTTGAGAAGGGATTTTGTACTTCAAAGTTTGTGACAGTAACCGGCAATAACACAAATATCTCAAATAACCCAGCTTCCCCTGTTCTTTTAACTGAGATATGATTGGCCCTAAGTGAGTACCTTACCTAACTGAGGAATTGTGAAAATTATGTTACTGATGTTCATTGTTAACAACAACAAAAAAAACGACCTAGAAGTAAGGCTTTTTTAAATAGCTTTAATGTCTCACTGTACTGTCAAGAGTATTAGCTTACTTCAGCAACTGTTATTTTGAAGATGTACTAACAAAAAGTACTTATTGGAGGAAGTACTCACCTCCTTCAGAGAACAGAAAACTTAATTCTGTTTAGGAAAGTTGGCCTACAGTGTACAACTCAGTTCTTCATTTAACATGAGATCTTTTAGGTAGTGTTTGACTGTGTTTAAAGGTCAAATATGCTCTTCTCAGAGCACCTGCTCTCTAGAACAAAATTAATTAAATGTTTAGGATTAAACAAACTTCATGGTAACCAAATGGAAGTGTTTTATCAGTCCTGACACACACCTCTCTGAATATTAATGTACAATGTTTCTCCCCCCTTTCCTTCAAGGACAGGGAAAGGCTACTGAAAGAACTTGAACAAATGCAGAACGTGGATCGGATGCGCAGGAGGCAGATGGTAGCGCAGATGCCACCTCAGCTTTTTGTACCTGCTTACAAACGCATGGAGATAAAAGATGACTGGCAGAGAGAACTGGAGTTTGCCTTTGAAGATATGTACAGTGAGGACAGAAGTGAGTAATTTGTGGGAGGCTGCTGCAGCTGCCTGTTCTGCGTGCAGCAAGTAGAAGGGCTGTGCGTTTTTATTCCTGGTGGATGCACACTTGCAAACCAGGATTACGTACTGTAAGCAAGCAGTACATACAACACAGCACTCTGCATTAAACACAAACAGCACGAATTGTCTCATTCTGTTCCCTGCTCTGGCTGAACAGGCTGAAGGCTGCTTCACGGGAAAATGTCTGTGTATGCAGAACGGATCTCTCTAGCAGTTGGTCTCAGACACTCACTCAGCCCAGTAGCTGGTCCCTGCACCCCAGCTCTCCCCAGACATATATCCCTGAGGTTTCCAGCCCTACTCTAGCTGGTCATGCTTGGACACCCTCGCTCATAGATACATGTACGTACACCTTCTATTCCCCCCCATTCCCCAGAAATGGGTCTTAAGCACCCGGCCTGTCCAGAACGGATGGAGGACCCTGTAGCCCTCCAGTTACCTTGCATGTCCCCGCATGCCCTGTTATCCTCAGTCTGTGCAATGTCTCCCTCACAAAGGTGGCTTTAGATACTCATTGTACCCAGCAGCGGGCCCTGGATCCTCAGCCTCCCCACTTGCTGGCTCCTGGGCATGCAAACAGCTGAGTTTTTCTGCTCTGCTCCTTAGTGATACACAGACCCCCCTGTATGTGCAAATACATGCACCCACTATGAATGCCTGCAATAACTGACTCTAAATACTTAGTCAGCCTCATACTAGATACCCTCAGTTGTCTGTTAAAGAAATAATATGTACGTGTGCTCGCAGGTTTCTTAGTTGAGCCTAAGCCTCCTGCAGTCTCCCCTGTTAATTAATCTTGGATCTCCTGATTCCTCTAGTGGCCAAGCTGTAAACCCTCTGTCCTCAGTATCCAGCCCAGTCTTGGGGCTGCTGTGATACCCTGCTCCCAAGCCTCTTGCTGTTCTCACTGGCTAGTCTGGCTTGCTGTTTGCTAGTC
The DNA here is from genome assembly GCF_011077185.1 of Oxyura jamaicensis. NCBI lineage: Eukaryota > Metazoa > Chordata > Aves > Anseriformes > Anatidae > Oxyura > Oxyura jamaicensis. Next base: position 193,904,448 of record NC_048893.1, on the reverse strand, counting down.
ACTGCACACCAATACGTATACCCATGTACTATGCACACATTCTTGTTTATGCTCCACTTGCTGGCTCTTACGCACCTGTACATGTGCATGCATACAAAGTAGAGAGTTCCTCACTTGGGAAAACAGATAAAATGGAATTCAGCAAGAATACAGAACAGGCTGCCAGGAGCCAGGTTGTGCACGATCAGACCGGTGTACTTGCTGGCCCCTATTACGTGCTTATTCCTCAGTTTTCTCCTAAGATTTGCTAATCCTTCCCTTTCCCTGCTTTTTTTTTTTTTTTCCCTAACTGTCCGTAATAAGTCTAGTACAACCCTAGGGTGCTCTTCCCATGTGTCCCATACCCCTTGGAGGCAGAAACCCCTCAATCAGTAAGGAGATCCTGAATCCTCTCCTATGGATTCATCTTCCAGGATTTTGCACCTGGACCATGGGACTGGTGTCCCTCATGTGACACATCTGTGAACAGCCAGATCAGGGTGCTCCTTTTTTTCTGATGAATTTGTTGGGATTCTCCTGTGATGGTTCCATGTGCTACTCCTGGAAAGAGTCCAACAGAGGACCACAAAGATGATACGGGGCCTGGAGCATCTTCCCTATGAGGACAGGCTGAGAGACCTGGGTCTGTTCAGCCTGGAGAAAAGACTGAGAGGGGATCTCATCAATGTGTATAAATACCTGAGGTGTGGGAGACAGAGGGATTTGGCCAACCTCTTCTCAGTGGTTTGTGGGGACAGGACAAGGGGCAATGGCCACAAGATAGAGCACAGGAAGTTCCGCACCGACATGAGAAAGAACTTCTTGACGGTGAGGGTGACGGAGCACTGGAACAGGCTGCCCAGGGAGGTTGTGGAGTCTCCTTCTCTGGAGATATCCAAGGCCTGTCTGGATGCCTACCTGGGCAGCCTGCTCTGAGGATCCTGCTTTGGCAGGGGGGTTGGACCTGATGATCTTTTGAGGTCCCTTCCAACCCCTACAATTCTGTGATTCTGTGATTTTTGCATGGAGTTGAGCCTGTTATTTTAAAACCTTTTATTTTGAAATATGCAGCATGTCTTACTGGAAAACACTGTAGAAGTTCTGAATTAAAAAGACCTAATGACCTAAATGGTTTTAACTTTAGAAGTCTTCTCTTTGGGGGGAAAGAGTAGTTGGATTAAATACGTTGTGAAACAAACTGATGTTGGAATTTCTCAGTGTCCTGCAGTGTTCTTTTTTTTATTCTGATTGGTCATTTTTTGTGGTTGTGTTCCTTTAATTAGAAATGAAAGGAGACCTGATTTTGCAGTTTGAGCCACAACCTTTGCCAGCCCCTTCTGATAGATCTCAAGATAATGATCTCGATCTCTCTTTGGAGCAAGAATCTGCTTGTGACAATCGACAAGAATCGGAACAGATGACAGAAGGGGAGGTCCCTGCTGAATCAGAAAGTAAGGCTTTTAAATTTCAACTTAGTCTTTTTGGTTTTATAATAGAAGAAAAGAGATTGTAGTTTAATTAATCTGATATATTAACTTAGTAATAATTAAAAAGTGTAAGTACTAAAATGCTTTAACAACTATGAAATATTTCAGAATTAAGTGATTTATGATGTTTACCATGGATGATAATATTCTAACAAATGCCCCATTTCTTGAAGTGTTCAAGGCCAGGCTGGATGGGGCTTTGAACACCCTGGTGTGGTGGGAGGTGTCCCTGCAGGGGGTAGAGCTGGGTGGGCTTTAAGGTCCTTCCAACCCAAACCATTCTGTGACTCCATGATTCTATGAAATATAATTTTAAAATAGAAGTGTGACTTCTTTTTCCAATATTCTTTGGTTTGTTAATCTACTGAGCATAATTTTAATTGATGTAAGAACTACACTTTTATTAGCCATGATAGTTCCTATGTAATTATCCCAATTGATGGGATGGCACTGGTATATGAACTTTAATATGTTCTGTGGGCTTTGAACTGTTAGTCCAGGGAATAGCCGTGTTAAGGTTTGACTTTGTGTGAAAGTCTACTGACTGTATGTCCTTTATGCTCAGGTTTGTGATCGAGTTGCTTCATCTTGTGAGTAGGCCACAAAAATTGCATGTAGTGTGTGTGTGCTTGTGGCATCAACAGGATAACATAATGTGAACCAGGTGTGTTAGTGAACATCGCTGTGTGCCCAGGCGTTTTTTCCACGTCCCTGTGTTGACATTATCCATATTTGGGTCTGTGATGCGTTATGGTGCTAGTGTTAATGCTCAGGAGAGGGGGGGTGGAAGCATACAAGCTAGGGAATAGTGCTGCTGGTTTCTGCAACAGCGGAATTTGGGATTAATCTTACTCTGAAATACTGCAACTGGCTGAGCCCTCCTTTCATAGCATCCTGAGACAAATTGCTGCTGCTCTCTTCCAAGCAAGAGAAAAAACTCGTTAAGCCTTGACAACTTGACAGTATAGCTGAGCTATTCGTCCAATTGTGTGTGCAATTTAAAAAAAACAAAACAAAACAAACAAAAAAAAAAAAACACAAGATTTTTTGTTTTCTATGACATGAGGATAGTCATTACCCCAAACTCTTAAAGGTGTATGTTCCTTACAGAACACGAAGAGGCAAAAACTCACCAATCTCAATCAAAACTTGCTTTAAAGAAGTTGCTGAACAAGATTAGAAGCCAAAAAGAAGAATGGACATCAAAAAATGAGAAAGAGGTTCCAAGTGAAGTTGAGACTATTGAATCAGGCACAATTCCTAGCGAGGAGAGACAGCTCTGTGATTTAGAACTTGACTATGAGCAACACAAAAATTCAGTATGTGAAGCCAAAGGTATGTAATACATACTTATATCAAAATATGTTGTGTAGGAACAGAAAGATCTCAGAAAGAGCTCATTTATTCACCTTGCCAGAAAAGGTCTTTTGGAAGACAGATGTCTAAATACCTTGATCTTGTAAATCTTGCCCAATTTTTTTCCCACACTTGGTGCTGCCGTGTTCTAAAAGGCACCCAGGGGGTGAATTCTCAGTGCAAAATTGTTTGTTGAAGTTCCGTACCTGTTAAATCGCAAGAGCTGAATGCTTCAGAGATTCACAGCTAGAAATGCTTAAGACAAGCATGAAGCGATATGCCTGTAGTGGTGTATTTTCCCTGGTCTCAAGGCACCATTCCAAAAGGCCCCAGTGTAAAACTGGAATTTAGAGCAGTTGAGTGTTCCGTTTTGTTCGGTAACCCAAGCAGTTCGGGTTCCTTCCCATGCTGGGCCTGTGCTCTTTTCATCAGGTGAGTGCTGAAGTTGGTGAACTTGTCTCTTGTATGTTAAGTGCGATTGTTGAAGTCTATTAAAGTGATTTTTTTTCTTTTCCTACTTTTATAAGGTGCTTGCTGTGGTTTTGTTTAAAATAAGCTTAAGTGCTTTAGTTCAGTCGCATGGATACACCAGCATCATTCCTGGGGACTGGAGAACATAGCAAGAGTGAAAACCTGCCTCTGCTGAAGATGTGCTGCTATTTGAAGCTGATAGTGCAGGAAGATTTGCTTTTTGTGCAGTAGCCAAATGCTAGATCACTTTGGCAATTTTAGATCCTCTTTTTTTCTAAGAAGTTACTGCTTTTTTTCCCTCAGGATGATCTTGCTATTAGGCTACCAAGTTATCTGGTTAGAAATGATCTTCCATCCTGTTGGAGCTGGGCCATTACTTTATATTCAAGAAAGGCACGTGATAAAGGGCCATTAATGGCTTAAATAATACAAAACCCGATCTTTCCAGCTCATGGAGACGGGCAGAGTGGGATGAAGATGGTAATCTTGTCAAGACCTGCTTGTGCATATTTGTTTAGAGAGGCTGGGAAGCTGTAAAGCAAGATGTAAACATGATCCAAAACTCTTTCTGACTGCATTTAAAGTTAAATAAAATATATATTTTAGACTCTGTGGAAATGTTGGAACATACAGCTGCAGCTGAGAGCTCGGTTCTGATCCATCCTCAAGAACAAGCAGCTAAAATTCGAATGGAAAACGAGAGAAAGAAGTTGGTAAGTGTGTGTATATGTACTTTTCTTGTCCTAGCTGTGATGTAAAAAGTGATTTATAGATGTTACAGCTTATAAAGCTGTGATAGGCCCTTTTAACATGCTGTGAACATTGAAATTAACTTTTAATGAGAATTCCAGTTGTAGATTGGAATTCCCTTTTCGGTTTAGGTAAAACGTAGCTAACAACTCACAACTTTGAAACCCTGTGTAACAATACTGGAAAGTCTCTGGGATCGTTTAGAGTGACAGAAAAAGCTTACAGATTATTTCGTTTCCCGGTTAATTTAAGAAAATCAAATGGAAGAAGTCTTTTGTGTCTCTATGAATGCTACATTATATTAGAAAATAATAGCTTTGTTCATTATACACAACGTATACATAGTGGATTTTTCATCATATTTTCAGTGTATCATAGATGTTTAGAGACCTGCCAGCTATTATTGGTGGTTTATCAATTAAAAAAAAAAAAAAAAAGCTGTAATTCAGGTCTTCCTTAAATTGTGGAGTTAAAGTTCAGAAATTCGGGAAACATTTGTCAACATAGTGTATTGTTAGAGGTGTGAGCGTGTGAGAGTAACCATACTTTCACTGGGGATCTGCTGCTCTAACATCTGTTTTCTCCCACTTTGCACCTGTCCAGGCGTATTTATTTCCACGTCTGCATTAATCGTTCTCAGGTCTAGCTTTTCCTCAGGTTGCTCTTCTTCAAATCCCCCGTTCAGGCCCTGCCACTACAAATTGTTGTCCACCTCATCGTTGTCAGTGCTTTGAAATTTTTCTTCATTTCCGTTCTAAAATGATATGTGCTGTTGCTCCGTGTGGATAGAAGTGATTTGTAGATGAAAGATACTTGGAAAGAGAATAAAAATAAACAAAACACTTCAGAGATTTATGGAGTGCTCTTAAACTGGTTATACATTAGCAATTATAAAAATTTCGTTAGACTCAAATTAACATTGAAATGTATTGAACTCTTGATGAAAAGCTCTATAAAATGCAAAATAGGCTTCTGAATACAGTTTAAAAGAAGGACTTCCTTTGCAGTCTCTGGAAAATTATAATTTATCTTGAAATGATTACATTTTGATTTTTATCCATTCTGTTAATGGGTAGATCAAAATAGCACAATAGCAAACAGATTCAGGGACTGTTAGAAACATCTAGCCAGGCAACTAAAAGTGTTCTTGTAAAGTTTGGAATTATTTTTTAAGGCCTCTTACAATTTGGAAGAGCCTATCATAAGTAAGCAATGAAATTTCTGGTGCAAGTTGCATGTTGGAGCGAAGTTTTTTGTGTGGTGGTGTGGGTGTTTTTTTCCTCAAGTTGTGTAGATTTTTTTTTTCAATAGATTGAGCAAATAGAGCAACAGAAACAGGAACAGCTGGCCTTGCTGAAGCAAATTGAAGAAAAGAAAGCACGTTTGGAGGCTGATTTTCTGAAGATCCAAATGCAAACCTGTTCGGAGGAGGCTAAGAACAAAGAGGAGGAGGAAGAGAAAAGTCAGCCAGTACAAAGCTGCAGTGTTCCTTCTCCAGATCAACAGAAAGAAGTGGAACATGAGGTGAAGAATTGTAGGAAGTTGTGTGTGTGTGAATTATTTTCTTATTTTATAAGAATCAAGAGCACCAATAACTAGTTCTAAATTCTGTCGATCACGATCTTGTTTTTAGGCCTCGGGCCATGAATCAGGAGCTCTTAAAGACAAAGACCACAACTTTTTTTGTCTAATCTAGAAGCTTGTATTTCCCATGATATCAGATAAACACTTTGAATATTTGATTATCTTTGCATAGTTCTGGGGCCAGCAACTATGTCTAAAATGCCTGCTAGTAAAATCTGACTAGAGTCATATAATGATTGATTGTGTGTACAGATATCCTTCTTTTTGAAGGAAAAAAAAAATCTTAGGAAAAAGGAAAATTAAAAGAGCATCTACACCTTTTTGTCTTTGTCTAAATCCTGAACATCTACGTAAATTAAGGGAATATTTATTGTGGATATTGAGGGAAAGCAGTTTTTATTTATATTTTTAAAATCTTTTAGTAAATCTTGAACCATTTGCACAACATTTATTCTTCAAAGAAACTGTTTGCCTTGTAAAAGCCAATGTTAGATCATTGCTCCCTCACTTTGCTACTGGGTACACTTACCTCCTTGAGCTAAGCACGCTGACTTTGATGGTATATGCTAGACTTGCCAAGAGAGACTGTAGCTATAGGCTGTGTGTTCCAAAAACTGCTTTAGCTTCAGCGCCTGAGGCTGAAATCTCACAGACTTCGAGTGGTGGTACAGAGAGCTTTCTGTAGACTTGGGAGAACAAAGATGCAGTTTAAAATTGTTGCCTTAACAGTTTTCTGTGAGTTATTTGTATATTTCTACTGAAAATTATTCAATTTCAATTAGTCTGGAAGTACTGCTGTGTCAGAAACTAGAAGTCCTAAAGAAGACAGCCATTTACAGATGATTCGTAATTATCAACAGCGTCTTCTACAGCAAAATAGGTAAATTACTTTACAAAATGAAAGTTCTGACTTGCCTGCTTCAAAATAATTTAAATTACTTTGATTATTGAAAATGATGTTAGTCTTTGCACCAGTCTGGAAAGATTCATGTTTTCTGTGTGTTTAGGCTGCACAAACAGACAATTGAAGAAGCCAGAAAACGTCTACAGGAGTATCAGAATAAACTGAAGCAAAGATACTCGGCTGCTTCTCTAACACCCTCAAGCTCTGTGGAAACAAAATCAATGAATTTAACACCTGTCTTAGAACCAGTTGTACAGAGGCAAAGAGTGCAACGTGCACGGCACCAGTCACCCGAACAAGTTCGTGCAGAAGACCATGCACAGTCACCACCATTTTTTTCCAGCCTATGTAATATTCCTGAAAACACATCATCACAAAACCATGAGGAGCAAGTGCATCATATTTATCCTGATAGACATGCACAGCCTCTAGAAACATCAAAATTGCAGTATGGAGAGTTTAGCTTGCCATGGAGCTGTCCTTCACAGGAACCGGTGAGCCCGTTGGAAACCTCCACTGATGAGGTCAGAGAGCCGTCTCCGTTGCAGTTACCGTCAGCCGTAGTCACACAAGGTGTTACTGCAGTCAGAACGCAGCCAGAAGCACGTGTACAGCAGGTTAGGTTTGCCTTGCCTGCAGAAGATTCCTCTGAGCTTTCAGAAGCAGAGCACTTTGAGGAATCATCTCAGATGATGTCTGACCATCAAACAGAAACAGAAGCTGTAGAAGAGCCTCCACTCACAGCACCCCTTACGGCAGCCACAGGATCTCATGAGGTACAGGCAGCCACAGCTGATGTTTGGGCAGGTCAGCAGGGGTCTGTAGGAAGCACCACCAAAACAAGCCTTGAGCTCACCACTCGTACTGAACCTGAGACTTTATCTCATGAAGAAGGCGTTGAGGAATTCTTGACATCAAAAGGTGGAGAGGCATCTCTGTTAAATTATTCTGGAATAGTGAATTTAAGGGATAGGATGTTGGCCTCAGCAGAAAGCATCCAGGCTCAGCAACGGTATTTGAAAGAATTGCAGGAGCAGCTAGATGCACAAAGAGAAGCTCTTCTTTCTAGACAGAAAATACAAGAACAACTACTTTTACAGAAGCAGGATAAATTGAAGGAACAGATGCAGAGACAACAAGAGGCCTTGAAAGAATTTCTGAACAAGCAGGTAAGCTTTATGAATGCTTTGCATGGTGAGCTGTCTAGTGATAAAGCTTTAGGGTGAACGGTAGGATCCTGTAACGAAAATTTTAATTAGGTCTTTTGATCTGTAGTTCTTTTCCATAACTTATTTCAAAAAGTTTCTTTTCATGTGTACATACTAAGGAAATGTTTTGATAGCTGCACTCCTGACTTGTAATTTTGCTTGTTTCTGGGTAATTGGAGAAAAATGCTTTTTCTACGCTTTTAAGTTTATTTTGGAGTTCCTAATAAAGCTCCTTTTGCCCTTTTTTAACGTGAAGCCATCTTAGAAAAATAACTGTTTCCTCGAGCGTTGCTATTGCAGTCTTCATACAACCGAAATTCCTGAACTCGGGTGGAAAAAATACAAGCAGACTTTTCAGAAATTACTCCTCTTAAAAATGCTGATTATTCTAGTAAAATCTAACAAATTACTTGAAAACGTAGCCAACTGTTTTATCATGCTAGGCTTGTAGAGCTAAATATACTATGTGTTGCCCAAATGTTTCAGCAAGATATACAGGGCACTTGAACTTCTTTCTCGAAGTAGAAAGCTTAGTATTGTAAAATATACACACAAGAAAACGCTAGCTTAATAAATGAGTATAAATATAATCTTAAGTACTGCTGCTTTTATTTTCTGTTTAAGGTAAGACGTATCAGCACAAATGAAGAAATGACAGAGGCACAAATGCCTGACTGGGTTAACAGGAGTGACGTTTTCCAAGACTCAGAAAACTACCAGCAAGAGAACTGTGGCATGAGTAAACTTCTCAGAAGCGAAATGAATTCGCAGTGCATCGATCTAGCTCGGCAAACTGGTAAGGCTGTTCCAGCATTTTTTATTACAATATATTTTTTCTCTTTTTGCTGGTGAGATGCAGTTTTCCATTTGCCCAAACTGATTTGATGGATAGGCTGTAACATGCTAGGGGATTTTAATCCACAAAACTTGATCTTGCAGAGCAGCCTGAGAAAGTTCTACACAGAGAACAGAAATGGAGATCTTCCAAACCACCCGTGACAAAAGTCAAGTTAGGGCTTGATTTGGAACAGCATGAACTTAGTGTTATTCCAGAGGTAGACACACCGCGGAGTTGCAACATTTCTTTTGCAGGTAAAACATATATTTGATAAAATATATTGTATATACACACACATATATATATACACACACGTATACATGACAGATGATTCTAAGAAATGTAGATTGGAGGAAATGAATCTTCTCTGAAGTCTTTGAGCAGATTGATTGTAAAATAATAGCTGATACAGTTGTCCTAAGGTATAATTTATACATCATCCTAGGGAGCTGTTGATGAGAAAAACTTACCCTATCAGGATCTGACTAGAAAAATATATCCAAAATAAAGATCCAGTGAGAAAAGAAAATTCACTGTAATTACGGGACTGAAGTTCCCTGATGATTTTTCTGTTGAGCATATGATATAATTTGCAGGGTCTATGTTAAAAATTCCTTTTGTAGCAAAGATACGAGATTGAGTGCAGAATAAAGTCATATGTAGCTATTCAAACCTTGTTTACTCTGAGGGTTTAATCAGATGTGAACATATCAGTTAACTGCAAAAACGAACCATCAGAGCTGATGGAAGGGTGTTTAAAAGTTGAGCTGTGGAGCATAGCCAGAACAAGTGAAATCTGTAAAATAAGGAGCTAGTGTCTAGTTTCTGCAGAATTTTTATATTAGCTCTTTATTTTTTTCAATTACAGAACACTCTGTAACAATTTCAGAACAACCACACAAAGCAGTTACTGGTTTCTGTTACCATTTGTATGTAGTATTTAGTAATTCTTTGTAAGGAACATTAAGTAACAGGTACAACAAACTGATGTTTTCGGGATGCAAATATTTAGTTCTCACCCCCCCCTAAATTCACCCAAGCTTCTTTGCAGCTAAAATCTAATGAATATTTTACAAAGCTTTAATATTGTGCTAGTTGTTTCTAAAAGAGTGAAGCAGAACAATCCAAGTAATTACAGACCTGTCAGACTGGCATTGATCTTGAGCAACATAATGAAACAGCTGATATGGGACATTTTTTAATTAAAGAAAGGTAATTAATGCTAGCATCAGTTTATGCCGAATAATTCTTGTTGGGCCAATTTGGTGTCTTGATTAGATAACAAATTCCTGTCAGTGAAGGGTATGATTGAAGAATATGTTTATAAAAGCCCTTGACTTAGTATTACACATTTTCATTAAAAAAATATCAAAATACATACCTAAGAATACTTCTGAAATATTATCCAGTAAAATACTAGCGTAGAGAATGCTTACATACTGTGTAAATCCCCTTCTGATCCCCAGGTGATTTATTCCATTATTATTTATCTGTTCGTTGTGTTAGAGAATAACAAATTGAACTTGAGTTTTTTAATTGGATTGGGTGGCCAAAAGGGGCTGTTGGTGGGGTGAAAGGGTTGGGGAGAAAGGAGATCTTAACCCGGAGAATTTGTGTTGCATAACTATACCTAAACTGCTTCAATGCTTCAAATCCAGGTAAAACAGATTCTGTTGGTGGAGAATCTTCTCCTGTTTCAACTGCTGGGGAGTCTGCATATGTGAAATGTTACAGTCCTGCTCTTCGGAAGGATGGCAGGTCGCCTAGGAGCACAACAAGCTGTGAGGAACAAATTTCCAGTGAAAGTCCAAGGCAAAGGAAACAGTCTGGGTTATTACAAGAGCTGTTGCTGATGAATGCTGAAAATTCCTATGATTCAGGTGAGGAAATGCTCTTCCTTTGAGGAACTGTGTGAGTACCATTCTGCACTGCTAATCTTACTGCTATTTATCTGCAGCATGTAACCTGACTCGTTAAGGAACATTCAGTGTTATTTAAATACTGTTTAATTTCAAGTGTAAAGAATGGAATTTCAATAAGTGTGTGTCTTAGAAGGACTGAATTTTGGGGTTTGATTTTGTTTCTTGTGAGCCACTACCATTCTAGTAATCTGTGTTCATGCTATAGTGATCTGCACTGCTAGGCAAGAGTTTCATCCAATGAGTGTGCTTCAAATCTTGCTCTGCCTTTACCATCAGAATCTCATGCATGCATAGGGAGCCAACTGCTAGAGAAAGCTGCTTTGGTTTCCCTCCCGAGAGGGGCCTTCTGCCCAGATTGCTCAGGTGGGCAGCTTCACCAGGTAAGAACTTGTTCTGAGCTGTCCAGTGGTGGGCCTGAGTCAGTGCCCAGTGATTCCTTTAGAGACACAAAGGAAATTAATGTTTAAAAAGAACTCTGAATTGTTAATATACTGATGTAGACATCCACAGAAAGTGGTCTTTCTGTAAGAAATTGCTTAAAAGTTTAGCTGAGACAAACTATAGAAGGCTGAGTGTAACCACTAGCTTAAAGAAACAACCTTGAAAGAAACAGCTGGTAGCAATGATAGAGAGAAAAATAATGCAATAATGTAAGGATTACCTTAATTCTGCTATTTTCTGTTAATCTCTGAAGAGCTTTTTTTAGAAACTACATTTTTGAGACCAGTCTGTGTCCATGGATAACCGAATTACTGTGATTCCATAAATAAATAGCAGTTGTTTTGGCTATCACAAATAAAGCAAGCTGTGGATGTTCAAAATAATTTTATTACAGGATTGTTGAAACCTACTAAGCCCGTTATGGGTATCTTAGCTGGCTTATAAAAGGACAGAGGCACTGGTCTTAGGTAAACAAGTAAAGTGAGTTTCTATGAGGTTTTTCAAGCACTTCAACTAACAAGTGGATGCCAAGGAGTTTCAGTCCTACTGTTTTTCCCCGCCTATAAGAAATTCAGCTTGTCTCTTTAGTCTTGGAATATCTAACTCAAAGGCTCCAGGACTTGGAGTTGCACTGCACTTTCATCTCTTGAAATTTCTGCAGATTGAAATGCAGTTTGTTGTAGTTCCAGCTGAAAAATGGCACGCTTGACTTGCTGTGAACTCTTAAAGTTTGTGAAACACTTAGTTGAGCAATGTGAAGTTTATTACAAGATGACAGCACCTCATTGTCTGTTAATTTTCAGCATCCATCCAAAATAAATACGTTATTAGAGCTGCTAACGGGTTGTTTTCAGTGACTTCGCTGCCATATGTATGTTGTTATGAGCAATACAGCTATGCACCTCTTGCTTTTGCTAGAATTTTCATTGCTGCCCCAAATCTTAAGGTAACTTTTAATTTAGTTTGTGCTGAGACATCCTTTACAATCAAGGTTTAATAGGAATTGAACTTGCTTTAAATCAATACATGTAAGTACGTTAGCTCACATTCTTTCAATTGCTTCCTTTAATTCTCCGAACAGTCCTTTTGAAATGTATGTGTATATAAATTATCACTGAAGAATTTTGTTTTTTAACAATATTTGGAGACAAGATTTTCTGAGTAAGTTTTAGAAGTATTGCTCAATCACCAGTTTCCAAATTAACAAAAACTACCATGCTGTAGTCTCTTTTTACGTAGCATTATATATGAACAGCATAATGGTCTATGTAAGATTAGGATTAGGAACCATCATGTGAACATCCATATTTATATAGAAAAGCAAAGCTTTATGTGATTATGTATTTAGGAGCATTGTCCTCTCGAGCGGTTCAAGTAACAACCCAAACTGTCAACAATATCTTCTTTGGAATTTGAGGTCTGTAAAGCACTTACTGGCACTTGGAGTAACCAGTACAATATTTTCAGCAAGAAAATCTAGTTTTTCCTTAGCATTTTTAAAGATGGAAAGTTAGGGTGATTTTGAAGTTGCAGCTTACGATGGTAGCTATGAATTCATTTTTCTACTTGATTCTAACTAGATTGTGTTTGCAGTTGTCCCGTGTTTTCATAGAATATCCCGAATTGGAAGGGACCCACAAGGATCATCAGGTCCAACTCCTGGCACCACAGAGGACCCAAAAATTCACACCATTTTCAAGAGACATAATTGTCTCTCCAAAAATAAGAGCAAGCGAGTGCTTTCTGTGTGTGATCTTGACCTTACCCTCTAAGGGGAGATTTGTGGTTTCTAGCTTTAATGTATAGCTTTACAACTTGCAAGTTGCACTGCTTTGTAATTATAGGACTACCAGATGTGCACAGATCCCACTAATCACTATTCACTTGCTTCTTCAAAGTAAAGCATTAGAGATTGAAAGGTCAAAGTCATACAGGTTCTGAAAAAGATGAATTTGGTAAACCTATTTAGATACTTTATCAATAAAGGTGTTTAATTTGATATAGGGTTTGTCATTGGGTGACAGGCATATTCTTTTCCTGGAATAGTTATCTGTATTTCTTTCCTCCAACTGTAACAAGAAGGAAAAAAGAACCCTCTCCAATTTAGATGCAGACACATCTGGCTGTAAAGGCGGTCTCAAGGACTGTTGTTCCTGGTTAGGGAAAGATGAATCCCTAAATCCCTGTCCACCATACTGAGTGGTTACAAGTGCTACACAAACTGCTCAGCCGGTTGGCAGCCAGAGGGGACAGGTAACTGTTAGAGTGGTGTTGCATTATCTGCCTCACTGGTGGCACTGATTCAGATTGCGCTCTCTTACCATGCCGCTGATGTCTCACAAGATGAGTTAGAAACTCAACAGATTTGAGATTTCTTCTTCTAAATCCAGGTTGGTTAAAATGGGCTAATAGAACGTAAATTGTTAATAGGGAATTGCAGAGTAATCCTGTAGATGAAACAGTTTGATTGCATAAACCTTATTTCCTTAGGGAAATCATCTTGGAAATAGTGCCTAGACTTGGTGCATACAGCTTTTTCACAGTTCTCCTTCCCTGGCTGTCAACAAACCTTTCTATTTATTCGTCTTGTGCTTTGAGTCTCCTTGAGCAGTGTTCCAGATGTGATTACTTTCATGTAATGCCACCCTAAACAGAGATGTTATGCCATGATTATTTTTTGTGTAACCGAAGACTTTAGTTTAATTTTAATAATCCCAAATACTTGTCTGTAATTCATTATTGCCGCAGGGTATCTTATCCATCAGCAATTTAGCAAACTGATGTGGAGTACAACTTTTTTCCCCCTATGCTTGGGTTTGGACTGGTCCCTGGTTTTCATTGTCTTCACAAACAATTCATCGTTCAGTCTGATGCCTTTCAATAGCACCGTAAAATTACTGCTGTTACTATTTTACTGCGATTTCAGTTGAATAAATTGCATTCTGGGTATTACAGCCTCATTTTTTAAACACATTTTAAACACTGTGGTGGCCAGGAGATTAAAATGTGACAGTCCTATGTAGATGTCAGGAAACTGTGAGGAACAAGAACCTTGCACTGTTATTTTGGAGGGAGGAGAAAAGAATTAAAAAAAAAAAAAAGCCTCTTTGTGAGTCACCAAGTACAGCTTTTAAGGATATCACTGTAATAAAGACATGAGATATGAGCATGTTGTATTTTTAGCTCTGAAACCAGTAATTAATTTGGTTTAGAGCATGGAATTGCTGCTGTTTGTCCCATATATTTATATCACAGAACAATGCAGGTTATTGCAGTATAAAATGTTTGCCGAATGGCTTTTAATAGAATTTATATAAAGGAGTATCAGATACTTGAATCTGCTCTCATATGTGTACTAAATTACTGCCTGTCACTGCGATAGGCATTATAAAATAAAGCATTTATTTCAGAGAACTATCGAATCTTGGTGTAAAGATAGCAGGAAAAAGAATTCAGTGCTCTCCGTGGCAGCTTGTTTCAGCGGTTAGTGACTCTAAAACAAGCGGTCTATTTCCAGTTCCCATCTGTCTTACAGCCATTTCTTGCCCCTGCTTCTTGTTACAATGTTCTTTGAGGTTTAGATTAAAGGACGTTTTTTTCAAGGCCTTGGTTATTCTCACGGTCACCTGCCTCCTGTGTTATGCTCCCAAGAAGAACAGCAGACTTGTGCTGTGTATCTGGACTGGATGATGGTACTGACAGCCAAGGAGCTCGCTGCCACCTTGTCCTGCTCAAATTTTAAGCCATCTTTCCCATGAACCTGAAGACCTTTGTCATGCACTTATGTTTTTACGTGTACTGCAGCAGCATTGTTTAACAGACCCAGATTTGCATAAAGACAAGATAATTTTTACAGTTGCAGTGCTATTGTGCTTATTGTTCTTCCAGTCTTTGTTATTTGCAAATTCTGTTGGCAATGGCCCTGTTCGGTTACTGAATGCCATGAATGATCAGGGTCAAGCCTACTAGAAACTTCTGGAGAACTGGGGAGGGAGGTCCTTCTGACAACTGTTTTCCCCTTTATTTTGAGATGTGTCATCTAGCATTTAAAATAATAACATAGTAAATGAATAAAGAATAAGTCAACTTCTCTTTTAATCCAAGTAAGTATATTTTAGATGTTATTTCCTTCCATACCTTGTACTTCCTCCTAGCAGTGTCCTGGGTGACAGTGGCTAGAGGAAACCTTGGATTATTATTTTTCTTCTTTCTTTCTAAAAGGAGTTTCCAAGTGTTTCATACTGACTTAGATACCTAAGGATAGCATCGTACAGGTGTTCTGATGTTGCCTCGCAGGGGAAACTTCTCCCACTTTGTATAGAAGCAGAGAATCATTAAGGTTGGAAAAGACCTTCAGTAGGAAAAACAGAACACTTGTGCTCCACCTTCTATTAAGAAATTAAGTTTTGGTTCATACAAGGGACACATTAATGTTAGAAGTCAGTGGTATGTCTACTTAAGGATAGAGCCTTACAGGTGCTGGAGATTTGAAATCTCTCTGTCATCAGCAGCCCTAGCAGAATTGAAGAAAATGTGTGTACTTCTCCAGTTTGACTTAAATTTCTGTTGGATATTTAACACTTTTCCCTGAAAAAGTGAGAGCGGAACTGATGAATTGAGAGCAGCCCTGAGGAGAAGGACCTGGGGGTGTTGGTGGATGAGAAGCTTGACATGAGCTAGCAATGTGTGCTTGCAGCCCAGAAAGCCAACTGTGTCCTGGGCTGCACCAAAAGTTAGGTAATTTTTAAAAAGTAATAAAAAAGTTAGTTAGGTAATTCATAGCTTCTGATTTCTATGCTCTGCTTTCCTTTGTAATCATTGTCATGGTAGAGGGCAGAAAAATTCCTCCACCCCAATGAAATGGTCGTAGGAATGCTACCAAAGATGTATTTCATTCTGCAAAGCCAGAGCATGAATTTCTAGCTCTTCATGCGTGGTCTACAGAGATCAGCCATGCTAATCATAAATCATGGTACAGTGGAACAGAAAGTATAATGTATGTGAGAAGAAAGAGGTAAGAATGGGCAAAAATCAGAGCCTAACAGTGAGGGCAGCAGCAGCAGAGTATTACTGCCATCTGGTGGTAAAAAACAACAACAAAAAAAAAAAAAAAAAAAACACAAAAACCAAACCAACACTAACAACTGCTTCCTTCTTGCTTCTGTTATATTTTGTTCAGCTCAGTCCCAAGATTCTCTTGCGGCTCAAGATTCGCCAGTTCCTGCTGTTGAAATCGGAGAGGGAACACCACGTTCTGGACCATCGTTCAGAAGCATTCATGGGGTTAGTCGTTTCAAAATGACTGCGTAACCATAACTTACTCTTTGTGATGTGTTTAGCTGGAATGCTAAGATGATGTGCAGAAGGGCAAATACTGTCATGTTCTTGTTGCCTTGAATCAGGCTTTTGAGAATTTTATCTTACATTGCCAGAATGCTCAGGAACAGGTAAGATCTAGGACAATCGTATGGTAATTAAGATTAGAAGGGACCTCGGAAGGTCCCTGTTTCAATCTCCTGCTTGCAGCAGGGTCAGCTGTGAAATCAGAGCAGGTTGCTCAGAGCTTTATTTCACAGGATATTCACAAATTCCAAAGGTGGAGACTTGCATGGCTTCTCCAGCCAGTCTGTTCTGGTGCTAGGCTGTCCTGTAGGAAAAGTTGTCCCTTATATCCAGATTGAACCTCTGCTTTTTCAGCGTATGCATTGTCTTTTGTCCTCCTGACATGCAACACTGAAGACCCTGGTTTTGTCTCAGTACCCTTCCTATGGGCTGCAAGTTGTCCCCTGCAAGCCACCTCTTCAGGCTGCACCAGCTCTGCTTCCCCAGAATCCCAGAATGGTTGAGGTTGGAAGGGACCTCAGGAGGTCATCAGTAATTTATAAGATGGAGAAAGACTTTTTACTCGGGTATATAATAGCAGGACAAGTGGGAGTGGTTTTAAACTAAAAGAGGGTAGATTTAGGTTAGATATAAGGAGGAAATTCTTCACGCAGAGGGCGGTGAGGCCCTGGCACAGGCTGCCCAGAGAAGCTGTGGATGCCCCATCCCTGGAGGTGTTCAAGGCCAGGCTGGATGGGGCTTTGGGCACCCTGGTGTGGTGGGAGGTGTCCCTGCCCATGGCAGGGGGTGGAGTTAGATGATCTTTACAGTCCCTTCCAAGCCAAGCCATTCTGTGATTCCATTCTATGCTGTCTCCTCTGGCTCCTTGCCAAAGGTGTGAAACAGGGCAGGTCCCAGGTTAGACCCCAGACATGCTCCCCTTCTTCCCCCCATGTAGGGGGAGTGTCACCCACTAACCCCTGTCCGCTGAGCCTGGTTGCCAACCAGTTTTCTGCCTGTCTGGCTGTCCGTCCATCCAGATTGTAGCAACCAAACTCAGATACAAGAATATTTAGAGAGACTGGCAAAGGCCTTTCTGAAATCAATGTCAATGATACCCCTGCTTTTCTTCATCCAAAGATCCTGCCATTTTGTCAGTGAATAAAAACAGCATTTAAAAATTACTGCTTGTTTATAGATGTATGGAAACATTTATGCAAACAGCATGTATATTTGTACGTGCGTGTCCGTATGTTTATGCACTTTTCCTTATAAAAATATTTAATATAAGTGAAAACAACGGAGGGAATGGGTTTGTTAGGTTTCTGTCTTTTATTAATGTATGTTTTAATTCAAAGTTTGGGAAAAATAAAATGTTAACATCTCATCCTTCCAATATGGAAGTATAAGTACCCTCATTCCCTATTCTGTGACTGTAGGGCTGTCTTCAAAAATAAGGAAGAAAATATTTTAGAATATTTTGTATATTTAGCTGTAAAACTAGAATTAAACTGTTAAGTCACTTTGCTATATTCAAGAGGCACAGACTTAAAGGTGCTTGTAAAATTCCTGACTTTTTCGTGTACCGCATTTATGTTCCTCTGAGATCTACGATTCCACTGAAGTAGGTCTGTGATGAGAAATAGCCAAATCTGACCACCAGGAGATAAAATGATCTTCCAGGTGCAATGATTTGTAGACAGTTCTGAGAGGCTTGGGGTGCTTGTGTGTGTGTGTGTGTGTGTGTGTGTGTGTGTGTGTGTGTTGGGGGGAGGGGGCTGCTGGGGCGCATTTGGGTCTGGGGGATGGGCTGTGAATGTTCTGTGCTGAGCAATGATGAGTTCCTCGTTGCCTGACTGCCAAAAATGAAGGCTTCTACACTTGAACTGAGCTCAGCTTCAATGACAGTGTCTGAATACAAGGTAACAGATATGTTACTTCCTCCTAGGAAGTGCTTTCTAAAGTAGTGTCCCCGGATTTGGGTTCAGAGGCTTTCATGCAAGCGATACCCTGTGATTTATGTTCAACAATTTCCACGGGAAGCTTTTTGACTAGCGAGACGTTGGATGCCAGCGCTATTGATGCTGGTAAGTGTTTGGCTTTTGTTATTTTTGTAAATGAAAAATTGTGTTCTCTACCTTATTTCATAGCAGAATGAATCTGGCTGACTGGACATAAATCTGTCTGAAAAAGGTTAATATGGAACTTCACTTAGGAATTGTCAATACACCTTTCAGAGTGTAACTGGAACATACGCATTCTGTGCTTGTGAGCTTTGTTAACTTGTAACTCAGCCTTGTAACACATCAGGTTTGGCAAAGGGTATTTTAATGAGCAACTGTAACACTAGCAGCTTTCAGGTGGCCCAATTTTTAGAAAATATGATCCCCAAACAATACACTGATGGAAGTTTTCCAATCAGTATACACCATAACTTTTTAGAGTGCTGATAGTTGTCCTGCTGGTAGGAGAATTGTGTCAGTATCTTGTTGCACCAAAGTGTTACCATAGTAATAGTCTGGCTCTATTTCAACTCCAGTGTTCTGAATGTGTAAGTGGCATGTTGAGTAATAAACTTTGTAACTTGAATCAAGTTGTGTTTTCCTTATGTAAAGCTCAAACTCTAAGATCATTTGCTTGCAGCCTTTCTTTCCTATTGCTTTTAGTTGTAAAAAAAAAAAAAAAAAAAATAGTTTAAAAAAAAATCTGACAGGAGACAGCTTGCAAAAAAAAAAAGCACAGAACTAAACAAGAATTGAGATGTTAAGGGCATTGCAAGATAGTAAGCAATGTGTTTTCAGGTGAGTTCATGTGAGTGGTTGATATGAAAAACTGTGTGAACATGTAGCTTCTTATTTCAGGATTGTCTTCCGACAGTACGGAAGACCAAATTTTGAAAAAAACTGCAAGCTGCCCTTGGAGCTCGTTGCTACCTTTTACCTCGCAGCAGAGGCAAGAGAATCTGTCAAGAGCACCTGAAACCTGGTTGTCAGAAGGGGAAGTGTACCTTTATAAGAGCAGTGAGATTCAGCAGATCTTGGAGAAATGTGGAGATTTGAACTCGTCATCAGAGAACAATATGCATTTCCAAGGTAACAATATATAATACTTATCAACTATCAACCCTATCTGAATGAAACGGCGATTAACAGCCTGCCAGGAGGTCCGTGCTCTCCTGCGTGCACAGCTGTGTGCTCTCTAACTGTGCACGTTTAATGATTCATGAAAATAAAAAGATCTTTATTAGCTGTCATGGGGATAACTCCAGTGTTTTCATTTGAACTACTTCCTTCTGCAATGTCTTTGGAAACGCAGAAACACAGAACTTTAGATTCATCTAAAGAAGGGACTTGTCCTTGTGATCCAAATTCTCCTTCCTGCTCAAAGCAGAGCCAGTTTACACCAGGTTGCTTAAGGCCTTGTCAAGCCTTGTTCTGATCGTCTCCCGTGACGGAGATTTCATACCACCCAGGCAACTTGCTTAACAACCTTCACTGGGAACTTTTTTCTTCATGTCTAACCAGAATTTCCCGTGTTCTGTCTTTTATCAGTTATCTTCTTTCACTGGGCATGTTCAAGAAGAGCATGACTGCATCTTCTCTCTGCTTTCTTTTGGGATGTTGTAGATGGCAGAGATTTCTGTTCCTCACCTCTTCTCCCACACTCAAGCCTTCTAGTAAAACTGAACAAACCCAGTTTTTAAGCTTCTCTTCAAACATCAGGTGCTTCATCCTTCCTCTGACCATCGTCGTCTCCTCACTGGACTTGCTGCATTGTGTCAACGTGTACTTTTCGTACTGGGAAGCCCTACATAGGACGCAGTGCTTCTTATGCAGTCTTGCAAGTACTTAACAGAGAGCTTCTTGACTGTAGATCTTCATTTAAATACAAAATAAAATCAGCACTTTCTTGCTGCTGTTTGTTCCTGCATTGTAAGAATTGGATGTTGTAATTTTTTTTTACAAACTACTGTTTGTATGCCTGCAGAATTCTATGTGCTCTACTTATTCCATCTGAAATATAACCTCTTCTCTTACAGCTCTGGCAGCTGAGCTTGATTTTCCTGAAATGGAGAGGCATTTTCCTACCTCCCGTCATCAGCTCTTTCAGCCTTTGGAACCAAGTTTCGACTTTGATATTTCATCATCCATTTCTCAATACAAGATTTCACAAGACAACAGAGAATTTAGGAAGGTACTACAGAAAAACTGTCTTAAAATTTATGGAAGATTTAAGCACGTAATCCCTATATTGTGTTCTGTTTGTATGAAACACAATAATAGTTTGTAATGTGCTTAGAACAGGAAGCATTTTTACTATTAGCAAGGAGAAATGCGATACAAAAAGCAAAAAATGCCATTAACTTCTTATCCTTCATATTCCTGAGAAAATGGAATCTTAATCAGGATTTTTTTCTGCCACTAGACTTCAGCGTTTTCAACAGAAAGTCAAGACATGTCTGCATTTCTAGATGGGAGAAACTCCAGTCTGAATAGACGAAGAGGCAGTCTGCGTTCTAGTCTTGAAACAAACAAGCCCAACACCATTACCTCAGAAGAAGAGTCTTTCAAAGAAAATGGTATCCTGGGTATGTACAATGCAGTCTGATCTACGCTTACAAAATCAACTTTCAGATGACAATGTAATAATTAGCAGATTAAAAGCTAATGATTCTGCAGCAGCACTAAGCTAACAGCAGCTCATAACTGGGAAAGTTTTTTGGTTAATGTTCTGCCGTTGAATTATTGAAATAAACTTAATCTGTAACGTATTCTAAAGAAAGAACTGATCTGAAATTCCAGATGCAGGTAGTAGCGATAGAGGTATTTCTGAAGCTCTAAGTTACCAAGAACCAGGTGTTTCAGCACAATGGTGCTCTAACAGAAACTGCTCAATAACAGTAAAAGTAACAGGGTATTTACGTAGTGGATGTATTAGTAATATAAATGTTCCTGGTTAATTATCCTTGTTATTTGCATGTGTGTCCACATCATTTTGGGAAATACATACTGGTCATGTTTGAAGCTGCAAGCAACCGTGCTCGGTTTATTATGCTTCTTTCACTCTAGATAGCAGGTACTAGCACAAAAGGAAATGCCAGAAAAGGCTTACACCATGAGACTGCCTGTGGTGACAGCAAAGGGGATTTAGGAAACTCCTGCTAGCTGTAACATTTGCTTTCTAAATTGCTCACAGAAACAACCTCCATGCTTTAAACTTCTTACATTTTCCCATCTGTTTTAAGTTTTCTTTTTACGATCCTAAACTAATTATTCTCATGCTTTAAAATAAATAAAAATAAATAAGAAAAACCATTACAAATAACAAGATAAGAAATCAAAAGCTAATTCAGGTTGGTAGGTTGATATTTTAGTTCCATCATATGGGGAATTTTCTAGTGATGGCTGAAATTGCAGTGTAATTCTTCCCTGTAGGCTCTTCTGATATTTTTAATAACTGCTACTTATCCGGAGACAATATTCCTTATGCATATAATACCAGATATCTTGTTAAATAATACAAAAATTTCTTTAACATAAATGCTTAAAGGTTTATCTGATATATTGCTATCAATAAGAAAAAAAAAACAAACAAACACTACCACCAAAAAATATGAATAATGTGATGCTGGAGTCTGTGTAACCAATTTTATGAATCTTATGTCAGAGGCATATTAAAAATATATGTATATATTTAAAAAAACCTTGTTTGTTTGGTAGATGCTGTAGTACTGAAGTGCCTCCCCAGTAATTAAAATATTAACACCCTATGTTTCTCCTTTCCTAGCTTCTTCTGGAAAAAAAAAAATCTTGACGTGTATGTTTAGAATCTAAGGGAAAGATAATGTAGGGTACAATACTGTAGCTTTTAGGACTCACAGAATGGTTTGAGTTGGAAGGGGCCTTAAAGCCCACCCAGCAGCATTATGAAGGCTATCCCTAAACATATCATAGTAAGCAACAAAAAACACTGTTTCTTTTTTGTGTACAAAATGAATCAAATATGAAAAAAATAAAATGAATCAAAGTTGAATGAATCAAGTAATATTCATGGTATTATATTTTACTAAACTTCAGCAGACTTGCACATTCCTCAATAGTCCTGTTACGGAGGGATTTTTTTAAAGCTAAAATTGTGTTAAGATAGAATTCTGACTCTAACTTTTTGGAACAGGTTCGGATGAATCCTTTCACCCGCTGCGAGTAGAATCTTCTCTGAGCGATTGCAGTGAGAATGCTGATCAGCCAGAGGACCATAAGGTAATGTTAGAGAAGTCTTTAGGACAAAATCCTGGGATTAAAAAAAGAGACAACGAGAACTCTATGTCGTCTGCCAGAGAGTATGAAGAACTGGCAAGAAAGATGGAGTGTGTTAGTCTGCAAGGTTCAATGGAAGAGATGCGAAACGAAAGTCTGAGTTCAGTGGAAGAGCAAAAGTCATTTTATCAGCTAAATACCACACCTGCTCCAGTGGAAGGAACTTCCCCTCAACACTTATTCAAAGAGAGTGTAACATTCAGGCAAGAGACTTTGTCTTCTGAAAAATTACCTGTCGAGGCATTTGATAGGAACTACATGAAGCTTCCTGAAAAATTTCTACATGTACATGAAGCAAATAAAGCTGTGGCAGTGGATTCTCAGTGCAATAGCAATGTAAATAAGCCAGATCAAGGATTCCCAGAAGTACAGAAATCCTCAAGGATTACCAGGGAAACCGGCTTGGAAGTCCCAGGCATTCATTTACAGGCTGCTGTACAACAGAATGCTTCTTTCTTGGGAAGACGTGAAAAACATTCCAGTTCTGTGCCTGGAAGCTCATGTTGTATCCCAGTCTGGGTGCGTAAAACAGATTTTTTTTTTCAATTTGTGCAGGTATTTTGTTTACTTTTTCTTTTAACCAAGCTATTTTATGCCTTTAACATCAGAAGACTTGGCAAATGTTGGCTTTATGGTTCCAATTTGACTTGTCTGTTTCCTGGACTTCTGCTCTCCTGCTTGCTCTTTCAGTTGCTCTTGCACTGAAGTCAGCAGCAGTAGCTAAATTGAGCTGGATCTTAGTTAACTGAACAGCCCCTACCCCAGTTAAGAAGGGGGCTAAATAATTTAACCAAAGCATAATCAAACGTAAAAAAAACAGGTTTGACAAAGTTGTGTGTTTTTAATTATTTTTTTAAAAAAAGCGTGGCCTGAAACTAGATTTCAGATGTAATTTAAACTTGAGGTGTGGAAGAGGTGATTTTGTTGTTTGGTTCTTTGGGTTGTTTGTTTTTATTTAGCAGTGTTTAGAAAAACAAACAAAAAACGAAACGAACTTTACATTGGAGTTGGGTTGCAGGGTTTGCATAAATCAATTAACAAACATCCCAGGCAAGGTGCTCTATTTCCCTAGTGCTTGGGGCAGATTTTTTTCCTACGTATTCAATGAGCCTCATCTTTGGGACAAGCCACTAGCTGTTGCTATTTCTGGAAATAGTGGAGATTTTAAAAAATATATATATATATATACTTAAAATATATTTTTAAATGTATCCAATGCATATATATGTGTTATATCTTATACACTGAGGTCTTGTGTAATCTGTTTGCTAGGAAACTGAGTCGGGGCATGGTATTATGGAGGAACCTGAACTCACTCTGATAAGCTCAAATGACATCAGTGTTGTGGAATCAGACGCTGAGCATGTGAACCAAGAAAAAAGTGAGGAGGATAAAATCAGTAACCTGGCAGGTGCGGATAAGCCTGACCTTAATGATTTTACTGAGGTGAGTCTTAATTAGTGTAATTCTGCAGTTGAGATCTAGTGGGCAAAGGGACTGCAGTGGATTTGTTTTTAAAGCTTTTGAATGCTTTCTAATTCTTACTGTCAGGATCCATTTCTGGTACCTTTTCTTGTACCTAAAGGCAAAAGAATGTCTTTTATTTCTGTCTGGTCTGTGTTGGTGGTGTGCAGTACTACTACTTCACTCAAACTTGTGGCGGATTTTAGGCATTTTTAACTAACGTTTCTTTTTGAGACAGGAAAGAGAATTTTTACCACTGGTTCCAGATGCCAATTGTTCCATGTTTGTACAGCCTGACAGTTCTTCCAGAGCCCAGAGTCCCAATGCCAGACAGCATCCATCACATCAGACCGCAGGTAATTAATTAGGAGCTTCTCAGGTCTTTGGTGTGTTTTGAGGCTTTAAGATGCTTTTGATGCAGTAATTATTTCAGTATCTGTCTTGGCAGTACTGCTTACAGGTACTAGATTCTGTAGCTCTGAATTGCTGCTTGTTTTGCAACATTTCGTTATTCACAGTGTCACCTCCTAGCACTATTTATCAAAGCAGTCAAGGTCAGCATTTTATGAGAAGTTGATTGAAATCTGAGTTATTCGAGGTTCTTTGCTGAAAGAGAAATGTTTAGCCTTCTCCTTTTCTTTCTCAGTGATGCTCCTAGAGTTTCCTTCTGCATCAGGAAGTTTGCAAGAATCTTTTTTGAAAAGAAAGAAGAGCTTCATTCAGAAATCTCTGGAGAGAGTAGAAGAAATCAAAAATAAGGAGAGAAAAAATGAAAAGCCAGAAGCCAGACAGTTTCAAAGAAGAAAGTCTGAGAAGTTAAGCAGGCAAAAGGAGTCTTTTCTTCTCTCTGGTATGTTTGTCTGGGACATGACATAGGAGTAGGTGTGCTTTTAGTTGCTGTTTATTATCACAGAACAGCTTTCCCATTTCTTTCATTCTTTCTTTTGCAGGCATCTCAGGGACGTGGGGAATTTTTTTCCCCACTCTTTGATTACCCCTTCAGTGGTGTAAAGGCCCGTAATTATCTGCTTCATACATGTACGGTCATAGGGTGTCTCTTAGGACTGCATTTAGAGAACCAATTCATCTCTGTCTGTTAATAGGGGTTTGGAGGTCCGCTGTTGAGAAGCAGTACCCTAATGAGTCAGAGCCAGACTTATTTTCTACAGAAAACTTAAATCTCCATTGTATCTGCTCTAGCTTTTCTTTGTTGTAGTTTCATCTTTCAGTCTTTGAAACCTCTTGTGTTTTTAAGTACTATTGCGCTGAAAAACCCTGTCATTGACATTCTTTGATATTTTACAACCAGTCACTGTTAAATTGTGTCAGCTTTTTAAATTGAGTAAGCCTTTACTACTGGGACACAGTGTGGCTTTGTATTAGCTAGATTCAAATCCATTTTCTGTCTTTTGAAGGAAAAAAAGGTGCAGTTGTCAACCAGTTGAAGAAAGTAGGAGAAGTGAAAGTATCTTCTCCAGAAGACAGGAAGGCTGGAGAAGTGGAAATGCATCAGCGTACTTCAAGGTACTGTGTGAACACAGAAGGATTAAACAAACAGACGTAGTTAGTCTGTGTCTTGTGAAAGCACTTTGTGGTCTTCCAGCTGGACCTTAAGGGAACACAGCTTAACACATAACTAGTGGGAGAGGGGAGCCAAGTGTGCTTGAGGCACCTTGCAGAGCTTCCTGTAAGGATCAGGGCTGGCAGCCTGCTCAGCTGCAGCTCACAGTTAAAGCTGGACACTTACAGCTCCAGAATGGGGTTTTTGTTAGGTCAGAGAGCAGGAGAAGAATTTTAAGTGACTCTCGATTATTGGATAGCGAAGTCAAAATTGTTTTTCTCTTTATTTTTAGTAATTGAGACAAACTCCTGTAACTTACTCCTGCTTTGCCACTTAGCTTCCTGACAAAATTTTCCCATTGTTTTGACAGACTTTATAATCAGCTTGAAGAAGTAAAAACCAGAAAGGAGGAAAAGAAAAGGCAAGAAACATACGCTAAAAACAGAGAAAAGGCTAAGGACTTTCAAAAGGTAAAATAATCTGTTACACAGTATCTTGAGCCAGTCAGTTCTCATTTCACTGAGCTTCCACTCAGAGACAGTTCTGCAAGGTGTGACTGAACAGACTGCAGACTGAGAATGTTTCAGTTTAGCTTCTGGGGAGCTGTTACCTAAGCATTGGTTAGGTATTAAAGATTAAAGAGGCTATTCAATACACTATTGGCGTATCACACTTAAGACTGCCTGAGTGGACACAGTCACCGTGTTTGTAGATTCAGAGCATCTCTTAGGGCTGAAATCCTTCTCTAAAGGAAACTAATTGACTTTGGCTGTTCCAGGTAACTTGTTTCTACTGAGCTGAGCATATGTGGCAAGGATCCTGTTTGGATTTGCCTGTAACAGGAGCTACTCTGTATATAAAAATTATACAGCTGCTCTTACAGCTATACCTGAGTAGTACCTCTGTTTTCTGCTTTACTACATTTTTAGTATGACTACTTAAGCTACATTACTGTTGTTTCCTGATTTTCTTACTTATAGAAAATGCTGGAAAAATTACGAGCGAAGAAGACAGGGAAAACACCTTGACTTGCAGAAGCCTTGGAGCAACCTCCATTGCAACCTCCATTACTGGGTTGGTACAATTCAGAAGAGCAAGCACTTGGCAGTAAAATCTTTAACTATGGTGTCTGTGTAATGCCCAAGGTAACAATTCAGCAATAACCTTACAGCAATTAATTACTTTTAACCTGTGGTAAACTTTACTAAAATGACAACGCTGTAAGTCTTTTTTGATGTGCATTTTTGGTTCTAAGAACTTGTAATACAAATTGCGTAAAAATAAAGTTTTTTTAAAAAAATAATCCAGGGATTCCTTCTGAAAAGCTACATCTTTAGGTAGTTCAAGTTTACTTAGCCCCAGCTTAGAGCTGAGGGCAGGATGTCACAAATGCTAAGTTCAACTGCTCATGCAAGGCAGTAGGTAGGGTACCTGGGTAGCAATATGAAATCTGGCCCTGGTTAAGATATAGAAGTAGTTGGCCCTGGGTAAGTAAAGTCTCAGAAGGGTAGGAGCTGAAGGAATTTCTCTTTAAAGAACTGCTTTTATTTTGTTCCAGAAAGCACTATCAATGGTAGTGGAGCTGAAGAGATTTCAAACTGCTCCCCCCTCCTTAAAGAGCATAAACCAAACACAGCTTGTCATTCCCTGGAATTAAGCAACACAGAGGGTTGCTGCAATGGGGGGGGATCAGAGGTAGTTTTGCAATTGAAGGGGGGAGGCTCTACTCTCACCTTCACCTTAGTGGTTTTAAAGGGCTGTTCCCTCTTACACTTGAATATTCTTGTTCCTATCGTATACAACAAGGGAGAAAACAAACCAACTTCACCATGTTTTATAGTATAGGGTTAAGAAATAATCCCTGGCTGCAGCTGATCCTTTCAGACATTTTATTTAAATGCTGTGATGTGTACAGAATGAACACCCCCAAGCCTGAATACAGTTCAATAATGGAGCAGTGAGGGAAAAGCAGTTGGTAACACACTATTTCAGTTTTCAGAGCAGTAAGTTAGAATGACATTACTGCAAGTAACACTAGCATCCTTTCGGTATGTAAGAGCTGTTCTGTTCTTCCTTGCAATAAATGTGCAGCAACATCACAGCAGGACCTGAAAGAGAAGAGCATACATTAGCACCTTAATTCCAGAGAAAAGCCATCTGAACTACTGTCTTCATGTTTTCCTAGGAGTATAGTATAAAGAAATTAACTTTGTAACATGGTGTCCACAGAAAGGCAGTAGTGCAGGAATGTTTATATAGCCCTCACTGAAAAGGTTTTTGGGCAAAACACACTACTTCCAATGCCAGCTCTGACTGTAATTTTCTTATGGCCAGTGTCCACAGCATTCCAGTCCCGCACTTCCATCCTCCCTCCCTCACTTATTTCGGATCTACTCAAAGACTTTCATGCAGCTCTACGAACATGTCACACCCCCCCCAAGACAGAAGGAACCAGCGAAGAAACCAAGTAGCATCCTCTCTCCATCAGCACCTCAAAAAGGTGAGGGGCATGATGCTAAGCAGCTTTACTACATCAGGTTTTATCTCCTCAGAAATAGACCACAGCACACACAACGTGTCCACAGCATCCTGCAGAGGATTTCAATGTACGGTCACTGCGTTAAGAGCTGCTGGTTTTTCAGCCATGCAAGCCCTCTTTGAAGTGACCCTGAGCATCCTTTTAATACCAGCAATTCTGGTAAGCACCTTACCTTTGGACTTACTCTGGCAGCACTCAGGCATTGTTTTTCACCCCTCTGATGTTCAGCGACTCAGTAAGTGACACTACAGGCTAAGAAGTCAGATGGTTAGTGCACACCGAGAGTTACTGCAAACTGCAGTTGGATGCAGACTGCACGGAGCATCCTTGTGTTCTCCCTGGTCATGGGAGATGACAACTGGCATGACAACTCTCCTCACAGCAGCTTCTGGAGCCTGAATTAAGAGGTGGACATTCTAACCAGAACTTTGATTCCTTGGAAGCCCAAGTGTCAGAGCTGCCCAACAATACAGCCACAAACCTATCAACACCTCAGCAGGAACCTGCTTGGTTAACTTGACCAGCAAAAGGCAGGGAGCATGTGTCTGACCTACATTAAAGCTTTGTTTCCAGCAGACCTAGTGCCACACCAGGTAGCAGTTCAAGGGTCTGATGGACTTGCTTTATGGTCATGTCCGCAACTCACCAGAAACGCAACATCCTAGTAGCCTTGGTAATGACCAGATTCGACCAACTTCTCACTGCTATTACCACTAACTTAAATCTAGGACTTGAACCAATATTTATGTTTCCCATCCTTTTTCTTAAGGACCATGAAAATCATGCCAATATGCAAGTTAAGCGAGGCCGCGTACCAACAAGCCAGAATGCTAAATGCTCCAAAAAAGAATTAATCATGACCAGCAATAGTCTTTGCTTCAGGAGCTACAAATCACTAACCAACTCCGTGACATCCACTCAAGTTACACAAACACTGAGGTTTGAATTGTGGATGAAGCAGCTTGCCTGGATACTGCCAACATCCAAGACTGCTACTAGACAAGGATTTCTGTCCCTCACCAGACAGTTTCCTTCAAGTCCTAACAAGTTAACAGCTGCAGTTCTATAAAACTGCCTGAAACTCTGAACTGACAATCAACTCAGTGCTTACCAGTCAAACAGGTCATTATCTTCTTCTGCAGCTAATCCTTTTGTAACAGAGTTCCCTCTGTTCTGTATTCCAAATCACCTGTTATTAAAAAAAAGAAACTGAGTACACCTGGGGGAACCAGCTCTCACACTGGGAAGTTGTGTGTGGAATAAGGAGTGCACTCAGATCCTTGAAGAGGGCAAAGGCTGTATCAGCAGAAATACCAGGTTTAACAACCACAGCAGAATGAAAACCAACGATGCCAAATGCCGAACTGCTGTAGCACTGTTTTTTGAACACCCCATCAGAGGAATGCTGCTGGGTGCAGATACCATACAGTGCAACAGGTGCAATAGCTTTTAGTCCACCACTGCACGTGTTAAGGTTTAAGCTCTTTCTATACCCACTTCCCAAAAGCTGTCATGCATTTAACAGGGAAAAAGAGATTCCATCAATTTCAGCAGCTTCAGAACTTTCAAGTATTTACTTTTTCCAAAGCATTTTGCTTGTTTTATTTTAAGCTATATTCTGTAGAACAGAATCCAGGAATTTTAACAGTATTGTAGTAAACTGGCTGAGAATCTCAGAATTTAACTCCTAAACATTTGAAGAATTTGAAGTTTAAACACAGAAAAGCAGTATTTATTGCTCAATTACATAAGAGAACAAAAATCCAATATGTTATGAAGTTATTTCAAGACCAGACAGACACCAGACTGCTGGCTTTTTTTCTTTTAAAAAGCTATAGCAACCAAAACAAGAACTAGTAAATAACTGTGGTAGGATTAAAGCTGCAATAGACCTTTCCAAGACAACAAGAACACTCAACCCACAAGCAACAATAATTTTGATACCTACAGGAAAAAAAAAAAAATCAAGCTATGTAATTAACTGTGTTAGTTACACTTGAAATCTCAGAACACATCTTTTGACTCTTACCAAGCTTCTCCATTTGCACCACTTTTCACGTGTCAAATGCAAAAGTCAGTACCTGAAGGAGAACATAATGCATTACTTTTATTCCTCAAATGGCAAATGAAGATTTGTCTTGCAGTTTTATCCCACAGAGCTAACAGGTAGTTCAATGGGTAAAACTAAACCACAAGTTTGTTCTGTGAGGCGTTTCCAACGACACGAACCTACAGCAGAGATCCCATCGGGATAGACCTCACCATTGCTGTTACCATGAATTAATAATACAACATGTAAAAGCCAAGCAGACCAGAGAAGCATAGTATAATAGTTGCTCCTAAATTGCCTTTTTACTTTTTTCAAGAAATTTAGGGGAAGAAGGAAGGGAAACGATGCACTAATATTTGGGTAAGATGCAGTAATAACTCCTTCATATCAGCAACTGTTTTAATATTAAAAAGCTAGTAGTACCTGAATGATAATAAACAGGAAATTAACTACAGAATTTATGTAAACACGTGTATGTAACATGTGTTTTATACCTTTCACTTAAAGCAAACACTACTTCAGAACACAGCAATTAGTGTTGAGGAAAGTCCCTGAGACTCCACAACGCAGTAAACTTGACTTGATAAATAGTTCAGTCACTGACACCCAGAGCCCCCCAAGCACTAATGGCCTCACATAACCTCAGACAGCATACTAACCTGCAGACGGGTTCATACTCCTGCGAAATGGCTTTGTTTTTCCTCATTTTCTCTAAGGATGTGCCACCTGAAAAAGCAACATCATTATGGGGTTACAAAGTGACATGTGTGCATACAAACACGTAGAGCCTACAGCAGTACTTAAGTGATTTCTAATCACACAGGCAATTCTGATAGCCTCTCTCACTGGAAGCACACTTAAAGCTACTACATCTGAATACTAAATATAACTATGTAATTTGAAAGCTTTTTTGTTAATAAAGTCAGCCGTCATCTTTACTCACAGACGAAACACCGCTTGTTAAATATTCAGAATGGCCATGCAGAATAAACTTAACTGTTTGTTCAGAAAGGCTATTCTCACTCACTCTCTTCAGAGCAGTTGAACATTTTGCCAATCATCACAACAATTACCTTACAATACTCAAGTCTGGAGGAAGGTGAGTATCTGATGCAGTAACACTGCATCTTCCCAGTAAGAAAAAACAGCAATGTATCAGTTCAAGGGTTTGAAGTAAAACAGCTAATTTGCACTAATCAATAGTCATTAGAATTTGGTATCCAACCAACTTACCAAGACATTCCTTGAGACTGGACTAGTGGGTGGGCTTCCTGAAAAGACAGTAAGTTACAGAACCTGAGAAACAGTTCTAAGTTCCCTCAACATTTTAATAATTACAAGATTCAGGTACTCTGATTTGTTATCAAATGTTTCTTTTGAGATCAGAGACATGGCTGAGTCTGTCACAAAACTATCAACAAAATCTACTTGAAATTTAAAAGAAATGTGAATGCTACATGAGATGCGAGCAGGGGAGTTACCTACATGAACTGGTATTGGGATGTGAAGAAAACATGTATGAGACTCCACCTTAAGAAGGCTTACAAGTATGCTTTCATGAACCATTTACAGGACTGGAGCGCTGCATGCCTTGTAGCTGCCAACCTTCCTCTGTAGGCAGGATGCAGAATTCAAAAGCAAATCCTTGGGATTTTCTTTTATTGTAGCTACAATTTGAACCATGCTTGTGTAATCGTTTCACTAATTAAGCCTGTTACAGGCCTCATTGTCACCACTGCAATGAGCTTTACAGTGAGGAAAGCACAACCTGTTGCTGTTCTAGCCACGTTGTTCAATTCAGACACACAGTGAGTTGTGTCTATTTGCTGAAAAACGAGGCATAACAACGCTTCACCATGCCTAGAGAATATGATGCCAGCAGCTGAAACACTGCAGTGCTGCTTTCTGAACAAATCAAAAAGATACTGCTGGATACACATGCCATACAGTGTACAGGCTGATTACTTATCGCAGTATTCAATATACTTCTCTGAAAAAAAATTAATTCTCTCATGCTGAAGCTCAGCAGAAACACAAAGCTTACCTCTCTCCCTAATGTGTTCCACAGGAGGGCGCTGAGGTCAGCCAACAGTTGTCAAGAATTCAAACAGTCCAAAAAAAACCACCAAAAAGTAGAAACTGCTCAGTGCTGCCAAGCCGGTGAATTCATCCACACAGTCTGGGAAGGAAACAATGCAACTAGACTGTATTTCTGCAAAGGCAATATAAAATTCCCGCCCCCGATTCAGGATTTAGATGAAATACTGCTTGAATAAATGCAAATGTTGTCCCTTCATATAAGTAACACAACCAATACATGCATCAGCTGTGGGTTGCGAAGAAGGGTTTTTTTTAAGCACTAGGTTCCAGGTTTTTGTCTACAGCACCAGACAAAAACTGAACACGTGCTGGAACAAACTGAAGGCATCAGCTTTCACCTTATTTTTCACTCTTTTTTGACTATACTCAACGAGCACACAGAAATCAAGCTCAATTTCTCAGTCTCCTATATACTTACCCCATGAACAACTGTCACCTTCCATATCGTGCCTTCTGGTTTTAGACAGGTGTAATTTGGACTACAGTAACTGGGGCAGTGAGTTCAGAATCAGATATGCTGTCATAGAAATCAATTTGACCCAGCACAAGTTCTCTAGTCCAGTACCCTTCCTACAGCAAAGGCCAGAAGATGATGCTGTGTTCCTACCCTCTTACAAGGAAGAATGCTCTCAGAAGGTTTCACTACCTGCTCAGCTACGTCTTTTGGCTTCCCACTTCGCAGATCTTTTCCTGTCCATTTACCCTACAAAGTGTTCTTCTTCCATGCTATTTCCTAGGCCTTCCTGAAGGCATGAGAACTTGACACACGAAAGCAGCTTCTTGAAAGAAGCTTCACAGCTTTAGAGATCTATGTCCAGGCCTACCTCCCTTCTGATGTTCCCCTGTTCTTGCACAGGACATGCATTAGGATGGGATTTTACCAGAGGGAAGCAATCACAAGCTGCAGCTGCATGAGATACACCACTACACAAACTGCTGGTAGGGCACCACCAGAAGACTAAGAGTACAGTAGCTCTCCAACTTCCTCAGCACAGAAGGCTCCAGGTAATATCCAAAACAAATCAAGTATTTCCATAAATGACTTCTAAAAAAAAACCTGCCTTTAATATGCAGGTACTACAGATTTATTTTACTTTCCACTCAAGCAGAAGCTACAGGCTCTAATTTTGGTTAGACTGATAAGTGTTACTCTGAACTTTATCTCTTGAGGTTTCACACTTAGCAGTGAAATTTTATTTATTCACCTGAGAATTTAATTTCTTCACACTAAACTGTTTTTCAAAAACATTTTGTGAAGCAAAAGCTACCCGAAGAAAATAGCAACTGCAATCCAAGTAACAGCTTACCTCTTATATCAGTTGACTGGTATTTCATTATCCAAAGCAACATAAACTGGAAAAAAAAGAAAAGGGATAAGAACTATTAGATATGAAGTAACGTGAGATTCCTGAAGCCAAAAGCTACGTTTCAGCAATCAATTTAAGAGCTGTAACAAGCTTGCTTTTCATGTGTACAAATCCAGTTCTAATCAGAATTGAAATTTAGTTCATTTCTGAGTCACTCAGCAGTTGAACAGAAAAATTCATCATGTGAACTGCAGAATGAGCAGCACTCCCTCCACACACCACCTCGCTATGCCTTACCCAGCAAGAACCCCACTCCTAGATCCAGGATGAGTCTGCCAAGCCATAGAGTATTTCTCAGGTAGATGCCTAAAAGAGTTAGATTTAGTCATGAGTTTTGGACCACTGAAGAGTACTTTTTTGTAGTCTTATTCCCTACAATGGGGAAACCTCAAGGGAAATCTTCAAGGATTTGAAACCTTAACTCCACCAAATAAGGAATGCAACTTGACCAATCCTCTTCGTACTGAGCACCCGCAGTGAATCTCCCCAGCCTGTAAAATCAGCAGATAGCTTGCCTTTTTTCTTTTTTTTTCGATCCCCATTCTGCATCAACAACTTTTACCTGCTGAACAGCTGTTAGTTTGTTGCTGACAGCAACTTGGCTACTACAGAATATTTGGGGCTGAACCCATTGCTCATTTACATCTCCTTGATTTACAGGTAAGCTTTTTAAATGTTGCTTTTTTTTTAATCATTATTTCTACCACTATCAAGACAGCCCTGTGATCTAAGAGTTATCACTTAATGCTCATTAGTCATGTTTCCAACTGTCTAACACACCTTTCAGGAAGGAGATTTGGAATTGAGGCAGCACTTGTTAAGTACTATCATCCTAGAGAGCTTCCTATTCCTACTTCTGCTTAGTTATGTTCACAAGACCTCATTAAAGAAACCTTTAAACTTCTGAGTTATCCTGCACTGAGAAACAGACAACTTCAGTTTTAAGAATTATCATCTTTCAAATGTATCAACAGCATTTTGTAGTAGCCTTGTTGAAGCTAACCAACCACTTCAGTTTTTTTTACCACTGGAACACAGATTAGCATTAAACTTCAATTCTGTCTTCAACCTTTGCTCTGCTCTCAAAGTGTTTTGAAACACAGCCTGCATTTCCTTGAGATACTGAAGAATACCTCTCAAGTGTCACTCAGTCTTACTCCCTAGAGCTACCAAGTTGCAACAGGGAAACCTCAAGCTTCCTCTGCAAAGCTATGAAAAGGGTCTTTAAGTTCCCCTTCATAACATGAACACACCTATATACGTGAACACACACTTCTAGTCTCTGCTGCTGCTAAACTACAAGATTTTGAATATTTCTTAATTCTGCAGTTCTATGACCCACCCCTTGGTTACACAATTAAAGTCACAGAAGCTAATATTTAAACAGATCACCGGCCAGTGCACCAAGGATGTTAGGTGTCTGACAGGTAACCACTTAGCAAAACAACTGTACTTGTTTCCTAACAGTCAGACACATAAAACCAATATACTCACCTAAAACCCAATCTGCCTAGGTTGCTGAGTTGATAGCTTAATGGGGTCTTCAGACCAACACTTTAAGCCAAGCGGGCCTTAACACGGTATCTGAAGAGTGACCGCCGCACCTCATTTAGCAGTTTTCTGTTCACTGACGTGAACCTCGCTGAAGCCCAGACTTGGCAGCAGCACGGTCTTTCTTTTCTACTTCCACCACTCCTGTTGATTTTGCACGTTTCGTTTCTGTCTTGGATTTCTTCTTACTGGGAACTTGGCTGCTTAAAATGAAACAGCTGTTGTCCTGAATCAATGAAAGACAGCATATTCACAAGTCTAATTTTGAGACACTTCACTTTGATAAGGACATTGTCTACTTCTTTAACCTCAGAAGGTTATAGAGTTTTTGAAGTTAAGGAATATTTACTCACCACTACTCTGACATCAAAGTTGTCTTGATTATCAGCACCCAGGCTGTTATCGTCACTGAAACATATAAAATTTGAATCAAACTCTCTTACAGTAGCCTAACACACGTGCTATTTTCCTACCACAATGCCTGGCTTCTCATAATGCATACGGAAGTGCTTTAGCTTGTGGGGGTAAGATACTACTGCTTTTACAGGAGGCTGTTCTCAAGGGAGTTTCTGGCAACAGAATTACATCCCAGGTACCAATGCAGACAGGACAAATTAATTTCCACTATGGTCCCCAGGTTTTTACAGCAAGACAAATTTCCAGAAAGCTGGGACAGTTTTAGTCCTATTGTCCTGGTTTCAGCTAGAGTAGAGTTAATATTTTCCTTCTAGTAGCTGGTATGCTGCTGTGCTTGGGATTTAGGATGAGAAGAATGTCGATAACACACTGATGTTTTAATTGTTAAATTAAATTTTAATTGTTAAATTTTAATTGTTAAATTAAATTTTCAGCATCTCACACTGTCCCCAGCAGGTGGGCTGCGGGTGCAACAGGAGCTGGGAAGGGACAGACCCAGGACAGGTGACCCAAAACCTACAAGCTTTCATTTCTTTTTGATTCTCTCCCCCATCCCAGAGTGGGAGGGAGGGAGGAGGGTGAGTGAACAGCTGTGTGGTGCTCAGCTGCCTGCTGGGTTAAACCACAGCAAGTGGCACAAGGACAACTTGCTTCAAAACTCTTCTTCTAGTACTTAATTTCATGTAAGGAATTCCCTGTTTCGATGAGCCACTTTGCATTTGTTCTGCAGACCTTTTTTTGCTCTTCTGTAGAAAAGAGCATACTAATTACTGTGACCTACTTCAGAGGCTCACCCTAATACTTCAACATGCAAGAATTACCAGTTTGAGTGATAAGTAAAATGAACAATACCCTTGTACCTTTACATGATCTTCTAGCCTCCCAGTTTTAAGGTGCCATGTGTATTTACAACACCAAGTTAGCTTGCTGACTTTCTGATCTACTTATTGTGTGTAAACAAACTGTTTTGATCATAAAGACCTAAGGTAATACTTTTTATACCATAAAATGCTCCACTTTATTTGTGATAACTGTAGAAGAACTGTAAGTATTTCCCCAAAATACAGATTTCGGTCAATCACATTTAGATTGCATGATGTTGATATAGGTGAACAAAAAGGGTAGATTTGAGCTCAATACACCCACAGCTTGGTCACAAACTCACACACTATTAAAGACAACTGTACTTCCCTCTGAATTGTTTAGCTCTAGGTGTAGCAGAGTGTACTGGATATGGTTGGGGTAGCTTTCTTTGTAGCAGCCCATACCGTGCTCTGGTTTGGATTTGTGATTTTAACTTGCCCTTTCCTCCTTCTGTTCCACCTACCTCATCCCCAGGCAAGAAACAGGAGCAAGAAATAGGAGGTGGACACAGCAAGAGAGCCCATCTGAACTGTTTACATAGGCTGATTTCATACTGGTTCATCAGCATCAGGTTCAGCAACAAATACCAGGGACTTGGTCTTAATCTCCCTACGCTGAGTTTTGCCTGCGACAGTAACTGGTGAGTGATCTCCCTGTCCTTGTTGTAACACACAAGCTTTCTGTTGCCATGCCGTAGTGGTGGCTCAGCAGTTCATCACTGTTAAACCACCAAGTGCATTACTG
Source organism: Oxyura jamaicensis (assembly GCF_011077185.1). Taxonomy (NCBI): domain Eukaryota; kingdom Metazoa; phylum Chordata; class Aves; order Anseriformes; family Anatidae; genus Oxyura; species Oxyura jamaicensis. Next base: position 193,867,212 of record NC_048893.1, on the reverse strand, counting down.
ACTCACATGAGTACCTATTCATTTCACCAAGAAAAGCCATGCATCTACTTGTAGATAACAACATTGATGCAGTATAGTCAAATTTATGTTTTAGTTGAGAACTAAACAGCAAGATTTTAACTCCTTAAATATATAACATGAACTTACTTCATCTCCTGGATAGGAGAAATGGGCCCTTCATCATCTAAATACTTGTGTTTCCGTACTGCCAGACATTCTCTTTCTAAGTCTTCACTAGCTTGAAGTCTTTTTAAAGCCTTTTTGAGGTGTTCTTCATATTTGAGTATTTCAATGTACTGCAAATATCCCTTTGTAGCTGCTTGCTAAAGAAAAAAAAAAAAATCAGGCAAGATTTTAAAAATTCCACTATAGTAAAGCAAAGAAATAAAGTATATATAGTATCAACTGAATTGCAATATTAAATTGACACCCTTATTTCAGCTGTGCTTTTCTTTAAGATATTGAACAGAAAACAGCAAGCGTCCTGCCTGACAAAAATAAAACCAGGTTTGTTTCATTGTATGTAGCACATCAGGAAGAAGCAGGAAACGGCCAATTTACATTCCCTGTTTTTAAAATAAATTCAAAATTAAAACATTACTCCAGTAAAACAGAACTTACCTCATAGTCAAGAACCATCTTTAAGGGGATGTGTTTCGTCCCATAATGTTTTTCAACAAAAGGGAATTGAAAACCCCGATGTAGAAGCCTTTTCTTTTGCTCTTGTGGTGAGGCCGTCAGTGGTGGCCTCCCAGTAGGCATGTATGTGCGCTCATGCCTTGTCTTAGTCTTTGTCTCCGTCTCCATCTCAGTCTTCCTCTTCCTTGATGTACTCCGAAAATTTTTGTGTGCAGCAGTTTTAAACTTCCTTCCCCTGAAGTGATAGGCAAAAATGGCTTTCAAATTAAGCTTTGATTTCTTCTCTTTGGAGGGTTCAGGTAGCTTCACTGGACTCAGAGGAGACGGAGAAGAATCTGAACTTTCATCATCAGGCACCGTTACAACAGCTTCCTCCTGTTGCCTTGAAGGTTGTGATCTCCTTTTTTGCTTTGAAGGTGCAGTGGAGCACTTGGTGGGGTGCTCACTCCCACTAGAAGCAGAAAGGTCACCAGAGAAGACATTTACTTTCAACAGAACATGTACATTTATGATGTATCATGCAGGTTTTGTACATGAGAAGTTCTCAAACTAGCAATAAAAACTCACATTTCTGAATCACTGCTGTCCAGGATGACCTCAACTGAAGACTCCTCAGGAGTGGCACCCTTCTGCCTTGATCGTGAACGTTTTCTTTGTTTATTTGTTGCATGCTCATTTAACGTGCACGTTTCTTTCTGTTGAGTGCATATTAGATCTTGGGCATCAGGGTAATCAGAACCAGAAGCCTGGGATTCATCTGTATCAGTCATGTTTCAATCTGTCCTAAGATCAATGAGCATTCAAGAAATCAAAGAAAATCCTGTGTTAACCAGACAAACCTTCCAAGCTCCATTTCATAGGGTTAACTAAAAGCAATTTGTGAGCAAACTTTGACATGAAGTTCTCCTGTATATGGACACATGCATGTAAGCCTGCAGCTTAACTTTAAAGGATGCTACAGTTCTAAGTCATAGTATCCAGGACTGTTGGCATGAGAAACAATGCTATTTCCCTGTTCTTTAAGGCCTCCTCCTTTATCTGTCAACATTTTGTTTACTGATTAGCAACAAAAGTGGAAACTAGCCCCAAAAGAAAGTTAATTTTTAGATGAATCTGCAATACAGTCCACCCCTTGAGCTGCATAAATCTATACAAAATAGACTGGAACACACAGCAGAGGAACCTGCCCTCACTGCGTAACAGCCTAGAGTCATTTACTAACCTCTAGTTCTCTATCTTGGGAATTTTTACATGCTTTTTCCATAGCTACAAGTTATTATCAGAACAAATGTGACAAATACCATAAATCTATTGCAGCTGTAGTTATCATAAAAGCAGCAAATAAAACTCTAAGACCTATTTTGAAATCTTAGGAAGTAGGCATTCTTTACTATCAAAGCTGCAGCACTGGAGACACGCATGGATTGTTCTGCCTAAGTACATTTGCCTTCTCAACACTGACAAAAAAAATTATAATCATAAGGCTTACATATTTGTTATATTTCTTGAAGAAGTCATACATATTACTATTGGTTTACTGAAATTATATATTTATATTCCTTCCATCTGCACAGACTCAATCAACTGAAGCAGTGGTCATGGTGGTTGTTGCGGCCTCTTCATCTTTGTTGATTAACCCCGATCCTGTTTTTCACTCTTTCTTCCATAAATAGTGTTGTTTTGCTGATGTGCCAGCTGAGTTATGCATGCTCTTTCATTTCTTTCTTATGTTGTGACCCTTCCTCCACTTCCCTTAATTTTATTAGTGCTTAACTAAGCAGAACATATAATACAGAATTCCTCACGAGGCAGGACATATAGTAGAAGGTTCCTTCCATGCTAATATCAGTATTATTCAGGCCAAGAGATCTATCAGTATCACTGCACATCAAGTAAGTTTTAAACAGCCTACATTTGGGAATTAGTTTTTGCATCATGTAACTGTTCAAGGTAGAACCTTCTTCCTTGCACCTTATTTTTTTTCCAAAATTGAAGTCATTTATTTATCAACCTGCACTAAACGCAGATGTTTAGAGAGTACAGCAGAATCGAAACTCGCCCTATAATGGAGTTTCAGAAGCAGCCGAGGGGCCAAATATGCCCTTCCTTTGGTGCCAGATGAAACGCAAAAAGGTACTGTAACTTTCCAAGACTCATTCCAGAGAATTAAAAAAGCAGATATTCTTTATTAACAGCACTGGGTACACGGGGGATAATTCAACAAAACACACACACCCAAGCACGAGTACTTATTTATAGTTTAGAGCTATACATATTCACACAACTTCCAAGAAAGCTAAGTATTTAACATTAATGGTTTCTCAAAACTAATCATATTGCCTCTCCTACTCTCACATGCGCAGTACTCTGGTAGTCGCACTCTGGGGTCTTTTTGATTAAGGCTCAGTCTTCATCACTATGCACTTTTCCTCTTTCCATCTTTGTGCATGCTTAGTCATTGTTTAACTCTTTCAGAAGCTTTGCTCTTTACAAGCTCAGCTATTTTTTTTAAGTTCTGCTTTAGGGCACCGTGTTCCCTCTTCAGGTAAGTTCTTCCTCACCCTTGTGATTGGAGCCAAGTCTCTGGACGAGTGAGGCTGATGATGCAACCCAGCAATCTCTTTTAGTTTGCACATTTTATATCTGTGTTTCTATTTGGAAAAGAGTTTTTGTATCATGTAACCATTCAAGGTAGAATTTACTTCCTTGCATGTTTTTTTTTTTTTTTTCCAAACTGAAGTGATTTATTTATAAACCTGCACTAAATGCAGGTGTAGGGGTACAGCGGAGCTGACGCTCACCCCAATGCAGTTCCAGAAGCAGCAGAAGGCCTAACGTGCCTCATTTGGTGCCAGAGCAGCCATATGGCTGCTCTCCTGCTTGTGGCCATCCGTACAAGGCCTGAACAATGCAAACTCCAGAATAAGAGCACATGCAACAGCGTCAGCTTTTCCTACTCGACCGCAGAGAATACTTACGGTTAGGAGCTAAGCACCAGCTTCTCCTTCTTCTCTCTCACCAGCCGGCATGCCACGCAGCTCCCTAAAAAAGAACAACAACCCACTTGTTACACATTCACGGATCCTTTCCCTCAGGAGAGCCAAAAGACTGCCGAAAGGTGCCCAGCCCGCCGCCCGGCCCCGGGGCGGACATTTTGTGGCAGGAGGGAGCGCGGCCACCCGCCCTTACCACAGTCCAGGGGCGCCCCGGCAGCCCTGAGGGGAAGCTCGTCGCCGCCCTGCCCGCTCCTCAAGGCGATCCCCGGCCTCTTCCCCAGGCTTGCCCCTTCCCTAAGCTCGCTCCTCACACGGACTCCTGGCTGCAAGCGCTGGGCGAGCAGGAGGGAGCGGCCATCGCCTCAGCCTCCCCTCAGCCGGGCGCCTCGCCCGCCAAATGGCGGCGGGTGCCGCGCTCCCCCCCACCCCGCTCACCTCACGCTTCGGCGCCGCAAAAGACTCGAAATGGCCGCCCCGGGGACTAAATAGCGGCCGGCTCTCGCGAGAGGAGCTGGGGAGGAGGGAGGGGAAGAAGGAGGCATGAATGGAGGTTGGGAGGGCCGGGCTTGGAGGCGTCATGGAGGGGGTGGCGGTGCCGCCTCCATGCAGCCCAGTCGGGGGAGGGACTCCCCGGGAGGCGGTGGTTGGGGCCCGACACTCTCCCGGTGTCTCACAGGGAGCCAGCCCGGTCCCATCTCGTAGTCCAGCCTGACACGGGCGCAGCTGCCGGGCTTTCCCCGCTCGCTGTGGGACTGTGGAGAGGCGCCGGTCGCGCAGGTTTGGCTCTGCGGCTCCTGGCGGTAACCGCGGGCTCGCTGTGTACTGGGCGGGCAGGGAGCGGAGCCGTGCTGCTGCTTTCCCGCCTCCTTCCCTCAGCTGCCCAGCCTCAACAACCCCTTCTTTCTTCCCCTGCCGACCTCAGCGGCAGCTTTGCTGTTTCCTCTCTCTCCGCCGCGTTTCCTCGCCTCCGCCTGATGGTCCCTCAGGGATCCCGGTCTCGTCCCTCCTCATCGCTCCTCTCCCGGTCCCGTCCCTCCAGCTGTCCCCGCAGCCCTCAGCCGAGGAACACGACTTTTGCAGACACATCCAAAGATGTTCTGCTTTGCTTGGTGTCTTCTCTGGCTCTCTTTTCTTACTGGCTGTCATCTTCAAAGTTTCCCTGAGACTTCACTTCCCATCTCCCATAACATTTGTAGCCTACCTGTAACTTTTCCTTTCAAGTTTCTGTCTTTCAAATTAGTTTTAATCCAGGTTTTGATACCAGGCACTCCCCACCCCATGAACATGCTTCCTATTTATCTGCATTCTCCTTGCCCTTACCAAATCTCAGATGTTGTTTTATTGCTTGAAAAGAAAAACTAAAAAGTCTTTTTTACGTGCTTGTCTCAGTTCTTACTGCACCATTCCAGACCTCTTCCTAATAATCTTACTGTTCCTTTAGCATTTCTGTCCGTGACACATCAACACTGCTTCGAAAGCCTTCTGTACTAACTCCACACTGGCGTCCCCCTACAATGGATTTAATTGCCTGTTGTCTCCTTCCCTGTTCTCCCTCACCCACACCACACAAACTCCCTGCAAATGCTGTCCTTAGGCTGGTGACTAACTGATCTACTTCTCTTTTTGCTTGCTTCCAGGTCGACTACTACATAGCGATCAGATGGTGTTTTTTATGGGACACTGAGCTTTATCTAGTTTTTCTGTTTAGTGACTGGTGAGCTGACTACTGTCCTCTAAACAGCAGGTGATGGTCTGGGTGTTACATTTGAGCCTACCTGATTGAACTGTGTCCAAGTCTTGCCACAGTCCTTTGCACAGTTCCAGGTCTAGCTTGTCTTCTCAATCTATTTCATGATTTTTCCAACTGGTATCTTGAGTTCTCGCACAGCTTCCTTCTGGACGTGACAAAAGGTTCTCGAGGGGATGAGGATGAGTTAAAACAATGCTGCCAAAGCCATCTTCACTCGTTATCTGATTTAATTACTCCCTTTCTTGTGTTCAGTGCAAACTTAAAGTCCTGGAGTTGGATTCAATCCATCTGTTGGTAGGCTTCTACCAGAGGCACAAAATCCAGTCTGGTGCCTTCTCTTCCACAAGCCAAAGAACAGAGAGGGTCACTCCTGGAGATGGATAAGACCAACTAAGACAAAAATTACTATACACAGTTTTCTTTCTTCCTTTCTCTACTGCTTGCAACAGCAGTGCAGACTCAAGTGGACAGTTGTGTAAGGACAGTTGTGGCTTTTTTTTTTTTTTTTAATATTGTTTTCAATTGTAAAAGCTATGAATTTATTTTTGCTAGAAGCTGAAAGTATACATTAGCAGGTAGCTCACGTCATAGTCCTTTCTAACAAGAGCTCTGTGAGATCTGGGAATATAGTTTGATTTTTTGGCTTTTTCCCACAAAGCCTGAGATCTAGATGAGTGGGGCCCATTTTCTTTTTCTGTTGTGTGCAGCAAACACGTGCCTAAGGAGTTAATGATTGCTGTGGCTGAATTATAGATAGCGTATAATCATATGTCTGTGCCCAGAGCTCGTGGTTTGCCCTAGCAGCTGTCTTTGCTGTTGCAAGCAAGGCTAACTGAAATATAGCTCATTTCAAAATGGACTATTACACTTATGTTCCAAACAGAACTTTTTGTTATGGGCTCTGTATGGGTACAGAGCCCAGTACGGTAGAACTTGCTGCTGCTGTTTTCTGTTTTGAGATGTGCTGCTAGCCTGCTTCCCTCTGGAAAGGGAAGCACGTGCCCATAAGCAAGTGGAGACCATGTCACAGCCAAGGTTGAAAGTCCGCAGTAACCAATGCTTGAAAGAGTAAACATTAACGTAGGGAAGACCTGGGGAGGCAACTAGCATGCTTTAGAAAAGCCCAGTTTTCTTTCAAAACAAAATATGCCTTCTTCCAAAGCACATAAGAAAATTAACAGTAACCTCGAAGCTGTTAGTCTTTCCCTTGAAGATATAATTGCAGTTCTACTGTTGTCTATGTATTCTTGCATGAATTTGAAAAATAAGTTACATATTGAAAACAGACTGTTTTAAACACTAAACCGTTGCCCTTGTTGACAGATCAGTCACTTCTACAGTGTGTGATAATATATTTCTTACCTGAAGAAATCAGTAACAATTAGGAAATGGCCAAAGTTGAAAGGTTTGCTTTTCACGTTCCAAGCCTGGAGGAGCTTGCTGGAGGTAAGTCATGCAGAGAGTATAACTTATTACAAACTTAAAATGTGCTTTTCAAACTTACTTTAAAGCTTTTATCATATCTTCTCCATAGCTAATACAGGCAGAATGTTCTTGCTGTTAGCACACTAGGATGTAAAGAAAAACACTGTTTTTTATATGCTGTTCTTTAAAACAAATGACACCTCCCCTTCCCCCAAAAAATCTTGCCAGATAATCTTCACATGAATGGAAACATGACAGGCAATATCCTGTAAGAGCAGACACTTCCAGACTATGTCTGGAGATTATAATCAAGCAATTGCAAACAGTCTAGTTCATGTGTTTCAAAAAGTCATTGCCTTGTCAGCTAAAACTTACTTCCTTCTTTGCTTTCATATCATACTTGACTGTGATCATAATTTCCTGCCCTTGTGAAGCAAAAACACTGCTGAGTGTAGTTTAAGGTTATCCATGTTACTTCACAGCTACGGTATGTCAATTAAAAGCTTTGTAAAATTCATAATTAATGTGGTAACTAATAATTCTCTGAACAAACTCCTGATCTTATGCAAAGTTCTGGCTTGAGAAACAATGCACTTATAGGCGCTAACATTTAAATCAGTAGATTTAAAATAGATTTACTTAAAGTATCTTGCTGAAATAAAGCCTAAAAATATTTTGTGCTGTTAATTAACCCCTCGGCAATGTTTCATTGCCAATAACTTTGTCATTACTTTTTTATTACAGTTTTGCAGAAAGGCCTTAAAGAAAACTTTGCTGATGCTCAAGTCTCTGTTATAGACTGTCCGGATCTGACTCAGGAACCTTTCAACTTTCCTGTTAAAGGTAACCTAGCATTCCTGTCTTCCTTCTGCAGTTCTTGCTACCTGATTGTACTTGGTTTTGATCTTCTAGAGATGTTAGGAGAGCTCAGGTCATTTTTCAGGTACAGAATATGCGTGGGAGGAAAGCTACATTTTACTCTTGGATTTGCTTCCTACTTGATGTACAAACAAGGACAAATCTTTCAAGCACTTGTTGTCATTTTCTTTCTTTACCTATGATAGCAATATACACTTATTTCGTTGTCTTTATTTATTAGACTCAAAAGGTTTTGAAATGAAGTTACCTTCCAGCTGGAGAAATGTTTTTGATCCATGCCAGTCACTATCTGAACCTAAGGAGCTGCGCTTCCATTTGTTGTAAATTCCTGCTATGTATGTCTGTTAAATGAAAGAAACTGTCTTATTTTGAGAGGGATTCATTGTCTTTGACCTTAGCTGTCTAGAAGACAGATGCCTCATGTCATCCGTGCTACTCACCTGAGTTCACTTTGACATTAATGTAGGTAATGAAGCAACTTGAGAAGGTGATGCATCCCTTCTAAATTTGAGTCTGACTTTCTAAAGAAGTTTGAGGAACCAGTTCTTTGCATTAGACTGTGTGCTTACTTAAGTATTTCACAGAAAACATTTTACCGAGCTAACTGGCTGTATTCTTCCAGGAATCTGTGGAAAGCCTAGAATAGCAGATGTGGGAGGTGTTCCTTACCTCATACCCGTCGTACAGAAAGAAAAAGTGAGTATTTTTCTGTAGATGTGGGGTTTAAATAATTTTTTAATAGAAAAGGAATATCTTGTTGAAATAAAAACAAAACCAAGCAGTAATGGATACTGTAAGATTCCACTTGTGAAAGGGCGTTAGTTTTCAGTGTTCTGTTAAACTGATTCTGATGCACAGACCATATCAGGAAATCTTACAGATCTTAGCAAAGATCTCATACGCTGTCTAGTATCTGGCAGTTCATCTTCTCCTGCCTTCAAATACCAGATAGTATTGAAAGCAAACAATTTGTGACAGGAGCCATGGAAAGAAATACGAAACAAGGGCCTTGTCTGCATGTTTATATATGGCTTGTTGAAGTCGGTGATTTCAACTCACAGCCGTGCTTCTTTGTAAAAACTGGCTGCATTTGCATTTTCAAGCCAACACCAGATTCACGTTACTGTTCTTTTCCAAGAATACCATGCCTCCTGCCTGATACCCGGCCGTATCTGTCTCTATGTGATATTCTCTTCCATGGGATTTCTTTTTATTTTATACAAATACAATTTTCAGTAGAAACAGTAATTCAGTTTTGGGTAAAATGGCAGGGGAACATACAGGCAGACCCTCTCTTTCAGAAAATGAGCAGGGATGTACCCAATCTGTCAGTACTAAATGTTGTGTTGTTCAGACTTGGGAACTGTATTTATCCTAATTATCCAAAATACCAATGAGGTGTTGTGAATGAAATGCATCCAGAGGTTACAGTGAACAACAGAATGATAACTCCAGATCACAACAGAACACCACAATCAAAGGTTTGTGTCTCTTGCAGGTTTATGATCTCAATACGGTTGCAAAGGACATAGAGCTACCTGGAGCCTTCATTCTTGGAGCTGGAGCCGCTTCATCTAGAATTCTTGGTGTCAATGCTGAGGTCAGTAACAAAAAGTGTGACAGTTCTCAGTGAATTTGTGGAAGTATCAAAATAGTAGAATGGTATCATGCTCGGTGTTTCCCAAAGTGATCCTTTAATGTACACATTTCCTGTCAAAAGCACATAAACTACATTAGAAGGAATTAGATGGGAGCCATCTAATGAGGTGCACACTATTGATATAATACAAATTGATTTTTAACTTGCAATTCTCCAGAAAGCATGTGATTGATTTGAAGCACACAGGAAACATGATTTTCTTGAAACTTATTGACAAAAGCCCGACCAGTGGTTTTAATGACAAGATTTAGACGTCTGTCCAAGTTACATGTAAATAACTTTGAAATGCCTCCTGCCTTTTGCCTTCTTCAGTAAGTGCTTTACCATTCTACATTTTAAAGTTTCCACATACAAAATGTTTACCTGCAAGAGGGGCAGGAGACAAAAACTGCTGCCTGTGGAGGCTTTTAGTTAGTCAGAGTCCTCAGAGAAGAAGGGCATGTGATGTGAAGGGGATTATTTCTTGGGATCATGGTCCAATGCTTAAATTTACATTCGACTGACTCTTTCATGTTCTTATTAACTTATTTTGACTTATTGCATGTTATTTTTCTCAGCTTATCCCTATTGTTCAAGCTCAAAGCGATAAAAAGCCTGCTGTAAATGGAAGCTACATCGCTCAGATAAATCCTGCAGATAAAGGGTGCCTGCTCGAGAAGTACAGCAGTAAATACACTGACTGCGAGTTTGGGCTGTTGGCCAACCTTTATGCCAGTGAGGGCCAACCTGGTAAGGTGCGTACTTGGATCCAAGGTGACTTTGCTTGCAGAGCTTTGTGGCTGAAAGGAAATCCATGTTTCAATGTTTTTAAATCAGTTTTCTATGATAATAGTAAAGAATCAATTCTATGAAAGAAATATCCAAATGTAAGAAACAGCTGTTGGTGAGCAAGGACAAAAATTGGTGGAGACAGAGAAGCGTTTGAATTTTTGAGGAATAAGTAATAGTTTAGTAAAACTTTTCCCTTATAAAGCATCCATCCAAATCCAGTCTAAACATGCAGTGACTTAAGGTTATCGCTGTACAATGTCTGACTTGCGTAAATCATTTCTGTGCACTTATTTTTGTAGGTGTGTTGCCCCCAGCACAGCTAGCATAAAGCAGTGTTGGCAGAGCAGCCAAAAAAAGCAGTTTACTGCACGGAAACTGAGCAATCTTTTCAATTAAGAGCTTCTAAGAGCTGAAGCCAGCTGGTGGATAGAAGGGTATTGCTTATACCGTTGTTTCACGTGTGGGTAAATGACTTGTGGCCCAGTACCCTTCACCAAGTTAGTGTTGAATAAAGTCGATCAGGTACTGAAAGGACATGGAGCAACAGCTGTGGGGAAAGCCATGCTGTGAAACAGAAATCTTGGGTTATGAGTGTGGGAGAGTTTCAGAGCAGCTTTCACAGACTGTTGCAGGCTGTTGCTGGAAGGTAGGAGTGATGAAATATCTTTACTGTCCAGGTCATTGAAGTGAAAGCCAATGGAAGAACTGGGGAGCTTAATTTTGTCTCTTGTCTGAGACAAATTTTAGAGAAACACTATGGAGAAAAGCCAGTTGGGATGGGTGGTACATTTGTCATTCAGAAGGGGAAAGCAAAGATTCACGTTATGGTAAGTTGCTCTCAATTCATATCACTTTCTTCATTCTTCTGAAAACAGAAATATAAATCCAGGTGTAACCTCTCATTGCCCTGACTTCTTCTTTGTATTTTTAAATTTATGTGTAAACTGTTAGGATAAGCAGTGTATTAAACTAAGAAGCTGATAGTACAAAACTGACATCCCATAACTAATGATGCTGTATTACTTGGCCTTAATACTGTGATCTTTTCTTTTGAAATCCATGAGCAACTGAAGAAGGAACTGTACAACTGTTGTGAAGTGAAATAAAATGAAATACAGGCACTGAGATGATCCTTACAGAAAGAAATAAACATTGAAAAAACAAAACAAAACTAGTTGAGTTTCTAAAATGCACTAGGAGGAGAATCCTCACTTTCCCACTAAGCATCTGCAATGAAAGAAGTAATATTCTGACCATTTTTGTTTCTGGCAGAAACACGGTAATGGGTGAGCTTCTGTAATTTGAACAGAATAGTGGCATGGGGAAAGGTGAAGGAAAGTTTCTGGAGAAAAAGCGTCTTGGTATAAGTAACTTCATCTCACTTAAAGCTTTTGTTTTTGCTGTAGCCTCCAGAATTTTCTGCCTGTCCTCTGAACACTGATGAGGATGTGAATAACTGGCTCAAATTCTTTGAAATGAAGGCTCCGCTGGTTTGTCAGCCAGTAATCGTTTCCAGGGATCCAGTGAGTCTCTTCCTCATTTCTAAGTGCAAACTAAGGCTTGTGATGGATTTTGTCTTGGATATGATTTTTTACATAGGAGTTTGTATGTATTGTGTTAAATGCGTCCAGAGGGGGTGTGATGAAATACAAGCTTCTCACTTCTGTCATTGGTTGGAATTTTACACTTAGTCAATCAGTTTGGGAATGTAGTGAGTGTTCATAGTGGATTGAGGTTAATGGTTCTGTTCCAATTCCAAGTGTGCAAGTGTTTGCATTGCAAACCTAACAGCACGGTTTGCATTTACAGCTAGGCACAGCAGGAGGAATGTCGAGAGCACAGAAGCTTGATCAGCCACGTGTTCTTGTAGCTCACTTTTAGAAGTCTCTTGCCAATGCTGTGTCAAAATGTGTACAACGTGTCTCAGTTGCTGATGCAAATTAAAGCCTGCAATTCCTCATGTTAGAAAGATACCTAGCATCTTGCACAAGCACTAAAATCAACAACAAACTATTCAGGATAAAAAGTAATCAGGTTTCAAAAGCCATTTAGATGCTCACCATTAGGAAGACTGTGTTCAGAGGTAACCAGGAAGCCATAGACGAAATTGACTTTTTAAAATAACAATGCAGTAGTAAATAATATAAGTAAAAATTTCCAGAGTGAAATGAGACAAGCTGTAGGCTTGAATATGCTCAGTGGTGTGACTTTATTGTGTCTTTATTTAGCAGCTTTTGGCTTAAGACTAAATTGTGTGCATCTTCCCAGAATCTAATGCTGAGTACTTGGAAAACAGCTGTCAACAGCTGCTCTGTTCTGAATCAGTACGAGCTGTGTAGTGGATGCAGCTGGAATATTCTTATCAGTATCCATTGGAAGCACAACAGCACTCAGCTGGGGCTGTGTTTTTGGAAATGAGTGAATGCCATCACAGAGATAACAGTGGAAGACAGCTTTAATCCTGTGTTAATGAATTGTTCTGTTTCTTGCATTCAGATGCCATAGCATTTACTCATCAGTGTCCTCTGGATATATAAAATTGATAGGGGTGAAGTCACTGGCGAGGATGCTAGTTGTTATTTTATTTGCTATTCTTCCTGTTTTCATCCAAGCTGGCCCTCAGAGTTGGAGGAGAGATTGTCCCTTTATTACATGTTTCTATGGTATTCAGTGCAGAGTGGTTCTGATTTCCAGTAGGGCTTCCTTGATGAGTCTGATTTAATCCCAAATTAGAAAAGAAAAAATGAAATCTCTTGGAGATTAACACCAAAAGCTGGGGGCTCGCAGGGTTTCTAAATTCTTTTCTGTCCTGTGGTACGGACTCATATAGCTCCTCTTAGTTTTTCTTACTGTTAGTTTCACAAGCACCTTGCAAGTTTTCATTGCTTAATGGCTGTAGCATCCTTTGAGATCTGTGGAAATACAAATGCGAGATTATACAAGTACTTTAAAATACTGATTCCAGGAAAGTGTGCTCACAGGCTTTTCTCTACTGACAGGGTTTCGACTTGCGCACAGAGCACACGCACTGCTTCAGCGCCCACGGGGAAGGAGGGCACTACCACAACGACACCACGCCGGACAGCGTGCAGTACTGCGGGTATTTCTTGCCTGCGGAGCTTCTCTTCCGTATCGACAGGCCCAAGGAGACGCACATGGTTGGCAGAGACTAAGCTGGCCCGTCCACAGGGAGGCTTTAATGAATGCGTAGCAATCTAATTTTGTTAAGTAAAAATGCTGATTTTTGTAATGCTTTTAATTATGCACATATTTATCAAAGTCCAAGAACAAATATGACAGCAATAAACTTCCAGCCTTTTAGATATGTTAAGGAGAGAAAATCAGAGTTTATTTGTAATTGGAATGGTTATGGCTGAATTCAAGCTGTAATTTCATTGGAGTATTATTAATAACGTATTTTTGCTGTTTGGTTCCTCTTCCTGCATGCTTGTTGCTGATGATCGATGATGTTTTGTTGCAGACAGCACCAAGCTGGGGGGAAGTGTTGATCTGCCAGAGGGTTGGAAGGTCCTGCGGAGGGACCTGGACAGGATGGGTCAATGGGCAGAGGCCAATGGGATGAGGTTCAACATGGCTAAGTGCCGGGTCCTGCACTTGGGGCACAACAACCCCATGCAGTGCTACAGGCTAGGGGCAGAGTGGTTGAAGAGCTGTGCAGAGGAAAAGGATCTGGGATTGCTGGTTGATGCTCACCTGAACAGGAGCCAGCAGTGTGCCCAGGTTGCCAAGAAGGCCAACAGTATCCTGGCTTGTGTCAGGAATAGCATAGCCAGCAGGACCAGGGAGGTGATCGTCCCCATGTATTCTGTTCTGGTGAGGCTGCACCTGGCGTGCTGTGTTCAGCTTTGGGCCCCTCAGTACAAGAAGGACATTGAGGCCTTGGAGCATGTCCAGAGAAGGGCTACGAAGCTGGTGAAGGGCCTGGGACACAAGCCCTGTGAGGAGTGGCTGAGGAAACTGGGGTTGTTTGGTCTGGAGGAGGCTCAGGGGAGACCTCATTGCTCTCTGCAACTACCTGAAAGGAAGCTGTGGGGAGCTGGGGGTCTACCTCTTCTCACAGATAACTAGTGATAGGACTAGAGGGAATGTCCTCAAGTTGCACCAGGGGAGGTTCAGGTTGGAAATGAGGAGACATTTCTTCTCAGAAAGAGCAGTCAGGCATTGGGACGGGTTGCCCAAGGAGGTGGTGGAGTCACCGTCCCTGGGGGTGTTCAAGGCAAGGTTGGACGTGGTGGTTGGGGACATGGTTTAGTGGGTGACATTGGTGGCAGGGGGACGGCTGGACCAGATAATTTTGGGGAGCTTTTCCAACCCCAACCGCCTTATGAGGGGCACCCGCATTTCCCTCCCGTCACGAAGGGGGGGAAGGGCGGTCCCTCTGGGCGCGCCCCGCCCCTCCCGAGCGCGTTTTCGGCCCCGCCCGGCGGCGGCGGCGGAGCAAGGGGGGAGGCCTCCAAGATGGCGGGCGTGCCGGCCGTGCGCATCAGCATCGAGTCGGCGTGCGAGAAGCAGGTGCAGGAGGTGGGGCTGGATGGCAGCGAGACCTACCTGCAGCCCCTCTCCATGTCGCAGAACCTGGCCCGCCTGGCGCAGCGCATCGACTTCAGCCAGGGCTCCGGCTCCGAGGAGGACGAGCCGGGCTCCGCGGGCCGCGCCTGGGCCGAGCCGGGGGAGGCGGAGGATGAGGAAGGTGAGGGGCGGCCGGGCCCCGCCGTCGGGTGGCCGCCACCAAATTGCGGTGGGAGAGGGGCGAAAAGACCCGGATCCCGCCTTGTTTTGTTGTGATTCGTGAAATGTGTTTACAGGGAGGCTTGCGCCTTTGTGTCTTACGAGCCTTGCTTTCGTTTTTAGGGTTGGTGAAGTTCCAGCCGTCCCTCTGGCCTTGGGACTCGGTGAGGAACAACCTGAGAAGCGCCCTGACGGAGATGTGCGTGCTGTACGATGTCCTCAGCATCGTCAAGGATAAGAAGTTCATGACCCTGGATCCAGTCGTGCAGGAGCCCCCTCCTCCCAAACAGGTACGGCGCAGTGCCTTGTGTAGTTCATGACTCGATACTGAAGATTTGGTTTCATTGAGGCTTTTTCATGTGTGTTACATGCAAAATGTAGTAGAGCATTCCACATCATGTCCTGGTTCAGTGCTCTATGAGTAGGAAGGCTAAGAATAGGAGGCGAGGCTGATTTCAAAGGCCTCTTTGTCAGGGCTGTAAGTCACAGTGCTTCTTGTGTATGCACAATACTGATGTGAAAGTGATTCTAAATCAGCCACTCAACATACAGCAAGACCCGCTGTTGGTTGCTGTCAATTAGTTTTTACTAATAATAATTTCACGTGACTTAAAATACAACTTTTTTTTTTTCTTTCTAGAATCCTCAGTTTCTACAGTTGATTTCCAAAAAGAAGTCATTAGCTGGAGCAGCTCAAATCCTGCTGAAAGGAGCAGAAAGATTATCCAAATCAGTGGCAGAAAACCAGGAAAATAAGCGACAAAGAGACTTCAACTCTGAGCTGTTGAGACTGAGACAACACTGGAAGCTGAGAAAAGTGGGCGACAAAATTCTTGGTGATCTGAGCTACAGAAGTGCAGGTATACAGTAGATTTTTTTGTTGTTGTTGTTATTACCAAGAATGGAAACTTATATTTTACAAAGTATTTTCAAAGTGGAAAAACAGAGGGGATATCTTTAATAATGCTTAACAGTTAATAACAGATAATTATGTGACAAAATTCCAAAATGAGGAAACTTGATTTATTATCCGGGAAAATATGGTGATATTATCAGAAGAAACAGGTAAGCGACCTTAAAGGCTGGCTGACTTTTAGTAAAGATTGCTTTGTAGAACAATTCTGTATTGGCAGTAGGGTTGATCAGTTGACGAGTAGGTGTTGTAACTCTTTGGCTTTTGTCTACATTTGGAATGTGAAGCATTTTAAAACATTGAGTATCTTGAACACTGGTTCATTATTTCTGTTGTGACTTCTGAGAACTGAAGCTGAGAATATGCATTATTACATGAATTTCAGTAAGAGGGGTAAACGAACCCAGAGTCTAGAGCCAAATATAGAATGAAGGAGTGAATGCAGAATAAATACAATTTGTAAGTACAAAGCAGGCATCTAAGCTGGTTATATTGGGCACCTGACATGTAGTCAGTGAAGAAGAGGAAAGAAACTTAGGGCTATTCATCTTCTGTTAATGAAGAAGCTGTGTGTATGACCCTTTTTGATCATTTATCTCAAAGAAGATGAAATGTTCCTGGATGTAACAGGGTTGCAAATGTGGACATCTGCCTCTATCGGTCTCACCCAAGTGGCAGGCTGTATGATTGCTTTTTTACAGACCGAACCCTGTCATAGGTGTTAAACTGCAGGCCAAACATAAGCAACATTGCTTTAAATCATGTGTTGCACCTTTACTTGCTATCTTATTGTAGAATATTACATAGCACCCACTTGCAGACTGAGATGCTGCTGTGCTGAAGTTAACTTTCTAAATTACCTATATTTTTTAAGATTTCATTAAGAAGTTGGAGCTGAGTGTAAACTATGGAGCTCTGGAGTCTTAGGTGTGTTGTAAAACAGAGGTTTGGGCTTCCTTGTTTGCAGGAGATGCTCTATAGGCTCAGGGCTGTGACATCGTTGGCCTCAGAGAGATGTGGTGGGACAACTCGTGTGCTGTGAGAGATGGTTACAGGCCCTACAGGAGAGGGAGGTAGGGAAGAAGTGGGTTAGCCCTGTATGGCAGGGAGCCCCTTGGCTGCATGGGGCTGGGTGAAGCGAAAGGCCAGTAAGGCAGATATGGTGGGGGTCTGTTGTAGACCACCCAACCAGAATGAAGCGGTAGAGAAAATACTCTACAAGCAACTAGGAGAGGTCTCACAATCATTAGCCCTTGCAGGAGACTTCAACTTCCTAGATGTCTGCTGCAAATACAGTACGGCAAGGAAGAAACAGTTTAGGAGATTCCTGGGGTGTGTGGAGGATAACTTCTTGACATAAATGGCGAGGGAGCTAGCTAGGGAAGGTGCCCCACTTGACATGCTGTTTGCAAACAGGGAAGGACTTCAGGGTGATGCTATGGTTGGAGGCTGTCTTGAACACAGCAATCACAGAGTGATGGGGTTTTGATTCTTGGTGGAGATCACAGCAGTTGCAAAATGAAGAGTTTTTGATCCTTGGTGAAGGAAGGAAGGTGGTTAGCAGAACTTGGGAAGGCTCTAGAGCTGTTGTCAAGTTGTGGAGGGAGAAAAACAGGAAGGCCAAAGCCCAACTGAAACTCAAAAGACAATTAAAAATACTCATTTATAAACACATCAACAGCAAAAAGAGGATTAAGGAGCATCTCCATCATTTATTGGATATGAGGAGGAATAACCAAGCAGCTTTCGTTAACCTGCCAGCAGTCCTGGCTAACCAGGGAGGGCCCAGTTGACTGGAGCTCAGCAAGCACGACTTCAATCTATCAGAAAGGCAGGAAGGAGGATCCAGGGAATGACACACCTGTCAGCCTGACCTTGGACACGGGGAAGGCTGTGGAGCTGAATCATGTGATGATTCATGTCACAGTGAATCTGAATCAGATCGAGATCACATCACTGTGATCTTACCTTGAATGTCATTTTAGGGCACATAAGGGGCATCTGAGTGATCACAGGCAACCAGCATGGGTTTATGAAGGGCACATGTTGCCTGACTAACCCGATCTCTTTCTGTGACAAGATGACCTGCTTAGCAGATAAGGGAAAGGCTGTGGATGTCCTTTACCTCAGTTTTAGTAAAGTGTTTGACTCTCTTTCCTATGGTGTTCTCCTGTCTGCTCATGGCTTGGACAGGTGTATGGTTTGTTGGGGGAAGAGCTGGCTGGATGGCCAGGTTCAAGGAGCCGTAATGAATGGAGTTTGGTCCTGTTGGTGGTCACCAGCGGCATTCCCCAGGGCTCAGTGTCAGAGCCAGCTTTGTTTAACATTGTAACATAGATCTGCATGAGTGCATCAAATGCTGCCTCAGGAAATTTGCAGATGATGCCAGTTTAGGTGGGCATGTTGATCTGCTTGAGGGTAGGAAGGCCCTGCAGAGGGATTGGGATAGGTGGGCCGATGGGCTGAGGCCAGTTGTGTGACATGCAGCAAGGGTACGTGCTGGGTGCTGCTCCTGGGGCACAGCAACCCCGTGCAGCTGTATGGGCTGGGGGAAGAAAGTCTGGAAAGCTGCCTGGCAGAAAAGATCTTGGGAGTGCTGGTTGACAGGTGGCTGAACATGAGCCAGTGGTATGTCAGGTGTGCAAGAAAGCCAATGGCATCCTGGCTTGTATCACAACTAGTGTGGCCAGCAGGACTAGGGAGGTGATTGTCTCCTTGTACTTGGCACTGGTGAGGCCACACCTCGAGTACTATGTTCAGGTTTGGGCCCCTCACTACAAGAAGGACGTTGAGGTGCTCCTGTGTGTGCAGAGAAAAGCAACAAAGCTGGTGAAGGGCCAAAAAAACAAGGGTTCTGAGGAGCGGCTGAGGGAACTGGGGTTGTTTGGTCTGGAGAAGAGGAGGCTCGGGAGACCTTACTGCTCTCTGCAACTAACTGGAAGGAGGATGCAGTGAGATGGGTGTTGGTCCCTTCACATTGGAACAGGCTGCCTAGGGAAGTGGAGTCTTGATCCCTGGAGGTATTTAAGAGACATGTGGACGTGGCACTAAGGGACATGGTTTAGTGGTAGGACTTCAGTAGGTTAGGTTGATGGTTCGACTTGGTGATCCTGAAGGTCTTTTCCACCCTGGATGATTCTATGTTTCTAATATGCATGTCTTTGTTCTTCCTTGATTAGGTTCCCTTTTTCTTCATCATGGCACATTTGAGGTGATCAAGAACACTGATATTGACCTCGATAAAAAGATACCTGAGGATTACTGTCCTTTAGATGTTCAAATTCCAAGTGACTTAGAGGGATCAGCCTATATAAAGGTTTGTCAGTATCCTTAATAATATAGCATGGGTTTTTGTACGCTTGCAACAAAAAACAAACATCAAAACCCTTTTTTTTCCCACCTAGGTTTCTATTCAGAAACAAGCTCCAGACATTGGTGACCTTGGGACAGTCAATCTCTTTAAAAGACCCATGCCAAAATCAAAACCAGGTACAGTTAGTTATATGTTGCTTTCTGAGCACATTATCAAGAAATTGGAAAATTCTTGCACAGAGCTTGAAAGAAGAGTGAACAAGAATA
Organism: Oxyura jamaicensis; assembly: GCF_011077185.1. NCBI lineage: Eukaryota > Metazoa > Chordata > Aves > Anseriformes > Anatidae > Oxyura > Oxyura jamaicensis. The sequence goes on along the minus strand of NC_048893.1, from coordinate 193,847,851 downwards.
TTCTAATTTAAACTCAAATTCTCTGTTTGGACTTCAGCAATGGGACATTTTCAGAGTGTACTCCTTCCATGTTTTACACGTGTTTACACAGTTTCTGAAATAAAATCCCTAAATTTGTATTTAAGCATACTGGAGTGCCTTGAGCATGTAACTGAAAGTACATCAAGATACTGTGGTTCAGCCAGTTACAATCCACTTAGCTCAACTGAACTGAAGGACTGTTCGCTCTTAATTTTGCCCCAAATGCATCATTTGTTGCTGTGGCTCATACATTTTCTCTGAATCTGAAACATGCTGGGCAGCATGTCTTAACTACTGACGGCTCACCTGGCAGCAGCTTGGTTAACTTGATACACGCCAGTATCTGTAGCTGTAAACCTTTGGATTATAAACTCATTTTTAGTTGTTTAGGATTAAGAAAGAACTTGTTTCTGGCAGGGTTTTACTTCACAATGGTGTGTGTGCTGCTTTGAACATAGACATGATGCTATGTTATGTAGATATTTCATACAGCATTCAGGCTACAGTGTAGACCAGAATCTTCCAAGAATTTTGGGCCTATAAATCATTTGGAAGTACGTATTTTAAAATATCTTGTGGGTTTGTTGCAGAGTGAGTTAAATAAAGCCAGAAGCTTCTTTAGAAGTAAATAGCAGCTTAAGAAACTGAGGTTCACAAGCAGAGTTCATGAAAGATCTGGGAATATAATGGCAGTTATAGAAGGGACTAGCAATTTACAGTATATGTATATACGTACATATATACATTCAATATACATATAAAGCAAAGTAAAATTCAGTAGTGTTATCTAAAAGTCATTGCTAAACAGATGAAACTTTGGAAAATATTCTGTTTGGATAGAAGATACCAAATGCCTTGCTGCTATAGCGATTGCATTCAGGCCATGTCTCACAGCTACTGCAGAATATCTGATACCTGCAGGGGGAAAAAATAAAAGGTAACAACTTCTCTTTACTCTTCTGAAAACATTAATTCATGTTTTTAAGGTTCTCCGCACTGGCAGACAAAATTGGAGACTGCACAGAACGTTCTCTTATGTAAAGAAATCTTTGCCCAGCTGTCACGAGAAGCTGTTCAAATTAAATCACAAATTCCTCACATTGTTGTGAAAAACCAGATCATCTCCCAGCCTTTTCCAGGTAGGATTATTTGCTTAAAGACGGCCTGAAATTCATTCTGTTTGATGTAACTTCAACAAACAAAAACCAACTGAACAGTGTGTTAATCTTGCTACTCAAAGAATTTGAAAAAGAGTTTCCTGGAATTTTGCTTACTAACAGTAGGAAGATTGAACTAGTAATTTTTAGTTTCTGATTTACCAGTATTTTATTGTATGGATTATGATTTGTTTCTGATTTGTTATTTTGTCTGTAGCATTTAACGTTGTCGACTCTAACGATATTTGTACGTAGCAGTTTGGAGCTCTGCCTGTCATTGCTCCTGGCTTTCATGCAGGAGAAACTTGAGACTTTAGCTAATGGGTTTTCAGAAGAACTAAGATTAAAAAGGGGTATACAACAAATTATGTTTTATGGAGAATGTTTCTGTATTGCTTGCACCTTTTTTTTTAGAAAAAGATGGTGAATGGCGGTTATAAAGCTAATGACTATAAGGTAAAGAATAAGAAGTTCTCAGCAGCAGGCTCAAGAACTTTTAGTATCCTTAATTTTTTAATCTGCTTGTGCAGGTTTGCAGTTGTCTATTTCTCTGTGTCACTCTTCCAATGACAAAAAATCACAGAAGTCTGCTGCCGAAAAACAGAATCCAGAGGATCACCTCTATGTTCTGGAGCATAATTTGCATCAGCTTATCAGAGAGGTAATGTGTTTATGGTTAAGAATTGAGTTTTTTTTTTTTTTTTTTTTTTTTTTTTTGGCTTTTGTTCAGACTTGCACGTAGTACAACAGAAAGCCACTAGAGGCCAGTAAACTCCCATCCATTTGTGCAAGGTAGCCTGCCATTCAGTTCTGGTACGCGTGGGTGATGAGGGAGTTGCAGTTCTGCTTTCTTGGAACAGTAGTTCTGGACTTAACCTTTGGCCTTGCAGCTTGCTTCAGAAAAACCGTGCAAGGTCTTTTCAGTACAGCTCCTCAGTCTCCCTTTTTCCTTTGTGTCTGAGTGTTTGTCAAGTACTTGAATTGAGCATTGGTTCAGACTGTACTCCCACGAGGAAAGAAGAATCAATTACTATAATAACTTTGCTTTGTTTGAGTTCCACTTCTTGCTTCAGTGTTTTAGATTCTCATGTAATCAGGTGGAAGGACCTGGGTAGGAGGCTGAGGTGTGTTCCCCTCCTGAACAAATCAGACACATTGCAGATATCGAAGCAGTTGTGACACCATGTTCCTGAGAGCGTCCAGATCCTTAGAGCATAGTTCCACAAGTTTTTAAACACCGAGCTACGGTACTTGAAGCTTTGGCTTAGTGCCCAGCTCTGTTGTGAATTTGTTTTGTGACTTTAAACTTTTTGTTCCTCAGTTTTCATCTCTAAATGCTTCCTTTAGTTTTAGACTGCAGACTTGTTAGTGGGAGCTATGGCTATACTACCACACTTTTGTTAGCTGGTAACTCTTTTTTTGTTGAAATCAGTTTCTCCTTTCATTAAGGTTTGAAAGATGTGCCTGAACAGGGAGGCAAAGTGTGATTATAAAGCTGTTTTTATGTAAACCGCTGTCAAGCCTATGAAGTCAAAAAAGGTACCCTTTGTGAAAGTATGTACACTTCAAAGACTCGGTGTGAAACAGAATGTTGTAGTATACATACTACTTCTAGCAGTTGCACTTTCTCTCACAACAGCTGTTGTTTGTTTGCAGTGTCACAAGCAAACCCTGAGCTCAACAGTGATGCCACATCCAGCTAGTGCACCTTTTGGCCATAAGAGAATGAGACTAGCAGGACCCCAGGCTTTTGATAAAAATGAAATTAGTGCTTTACAGTCAAACGAAGGACTTTTGGAAAAGATAATAAAGCAGGCAAAACACATCTTTCTGAGACGCAGGTAGGTCACAGGCTATTCTTATTAAAGTTGCAATAAAGTACATGTATGTAAAACACAATTGATCTTTTTCTGGTGTTCTTAAAACTAGCTACTTGACTATTTATTTTGAAGTACTAAGAACAGATAACAAAGTATGAGTAAACACTTTCCTAGCTTAAAAAAAGACACAGATTTCTGACATCTGTGGCAGCTGTAATGTAGGCTGCTGATAGTTGTCTCTACTTCCCTTATACTGCATAAATCCTTTTTAGTATTCTTTGTTGTGCAGTAGCTGATACTGAGTAACACCGCTTCGATATTTCTGCAGAATACGCGTGAAATAGAGGAAACAAGTGTGCTTCATTTGCACCTGAATGGTGATGAAACAGAACTTTGATCTACATGGTGCTGTAAAACTAGCAAGCTTTTTGCATGGCACAAAGAAAATCTAACTCATAACCTCTTCATCTCCTTGTAAAAAAATAAATAAAAAAATAACAGCACAAACTGGCAAGATTATTTTGGGTGGAATGTGTCTTTCTCTTCTAGAACTGCTCGAACCATTGACAGTCTGGCTAGCCGTATTGAGGATCCTCAGATTCAGGCCCACTGGTCAAACATAAATGATGTTTATGAATCCAGCGTTAAAGTTCTAATAACATCTCAAGGATATGAACAGATATGCAAGTAAGTATGAAAATGTGTGAATCTTTCTAGCTGTAAACTGATGCTGCAATGGCAGAGAGTATTCAGGTTCTACTTTGCAGGTTTAAGGCAGAAAACAGAATTTGTCTTAAGACAGAAAACTAGGAAACATTTTTTTTGTATAGAAGTAATCTGTTTTTCTGAGTGGTGGGAAGGAGCAACCGCCGTAAGAAAGCTCTCACCCACTTTACAGTGCATTTAATGAAGAAACGTAGTAAGTAGTTAACTTATTAAGCAGAGTTTCCTTCAAGGGAGTAATTGAAACAGAAGGTGGTTTTTGAGGAAGATGATGATTTAGTTCAGATGAAGATAGTTGAGTATAAAGTTTTTCTTTACGTACTGGATTCTAAACTTCCAATTTGGTCATGGAGAGCTGGTTGCTGCTCAGTCCTAACTTGGTTACATAGGAACTGAAATGTGAAGCTCATGCAATTTATGCTATTATTACATTGACGTTGAAATATGAGACATCATGTTCCAGAAACAAATGTCTACACGCTGACCAGCAGCAAATTAACTATATGGACAAGTGGACGAACTAGTTGCTTTAGCACCATTTTCCCATTTTGAGCGTTCCTTTCTGGCCGCTTCCATGCTGCGGAGCTGGCTGTGGTCACTGGTACAATTTGCAGTCTCGGTTCCAGAGACACCTGCTGCTCAAAGCTTAGGTGTAGAACAGTAACCATCATTTTCCCATGCACCTCTGGAAGGAAGCACAGTAGCGGGGAGGGGCTGTGAGGCGCCTCGGGAGGTTCTTTGACCTGAACAAGCAGCGGACTGGCTCTGGGAGCATGCCATGTCCTGCAGTATAGAGGGAGGAGGTGTTGAGGTAAATGATGAAATCAAGATATTTTGAGTTGCTTTGTATTCTATGGGCTTTGCACCATGCTCGTGTTGGCATTCTTACAAATTAACGGGAGGCATTCTGTGTTCTAGAACAAGCTTCCTGTTTTCAGAAGTAATACATTTTGAATAAGTGTACGTCTTGTCTTCAAAGGTCCATTCAACTACAACTGAACATTGGAGTTGAGCAAATCAGAGTAGTGCATAGAGATGGAAGAGTTATTACCTTGTCCCATCAGGAGCAAGAACTGCAGGATTTCCTTTTATCTCAGGTAGACTGGTATACATTATTCTTCTATTTCTAGTAGTGTTTTGGGGAAGAGTAGAAGTAAAAATTTCACCTTTATCTTTGTAAATAAAATACTAGAAAACTTGAAATAAAGGTATTGCAAATAGGAAGGTATATGAGTGGATTTCTTCAGTATGTTTGTACAGTGACTTTAGCAACTGATACTGAATAGGACGCCAGATTTTACAAAGGTAACCAGCAGCGATCAGTTTTTGCTTTTCCATTGAAATGCATTTGTTTATGCTAGTCATTATCAGAGCACTAAGATTTTTGCTGACTTCAGAACAAGCAAGCAAGAGTCATAGCAGACTATAAGGCATTCAATATCTGAAGCTTGCTCTAACCAAATCCAATTTAGAGATTTTAATGAGTCCACAATTACTGTCGTTTCAGCGCTGTCTTGTTAATGTTTGCTCTGCAGCCACCATTACTAAATCAGCTGATACTTGAACCGTGGTTTCTTAATAGTGTGGAGCAAGCTGCTGGTTTTGTTCAGAAGTGACAGTCTCGCTAATATGCATTTTAAATAGCCAAAATACAGGCCTTTAATAACAATGGTTGGCCTGTTGCAGTTACATGAAACTCCACGACACAAAAGAAAACAAGTTGAAACAGGTTCTGCTGACAGTATCTCTTTTTGATCAGGTGTTTTAAGGCTTTTTCAGAGAACTGCTAACAGTGCTAGGCTCTTCCTTGGAACGAGCATGAAATTTTCATATGGAAAAACTTAAGCATTAACAAAAGATTAGAAACTTAAAGCACTTGAGCACTAATGGAGATAATCATGTGCCTGAGAACCTCAGCTTTTATTTGTTTATTTGAGTTTGCCATAACACTTCTACGCACAGATTTTTTAGGTATTCTAGGGCAGAGTTCTCATCTCCTGACAAGAAAAAATAATTCAATATCCTGTTCATAACACTTCAGTTAGGTGTTAATTTAAAACAATACTTTAAAAAAAAAAAGGGGGCATATAAACCATATACCTATGGAAAATTCATCTGCTTAGTGTTCTTAATACAGTAGTCTCCTCTGTCTGCAAAGGAGATAGTCTAACTTGAAGAAAGCACTACTGACATACATAGCGTATTAAAAAAAGTTCCTCCAAAACTTGAGAACGTAAGATAAAGTCGCTTTTATAAATAGCTACTGTCCAGCAGCAGAAGAAATACTGGTTTTACCAGGCTTTTCAGTTACTTCAGCGGTGTGCAAGTATTGATGAGAAGCTGAACTTTTTGTTACCTTTCAGATGTCGCAGCACCAAGTACATGCGGTTCAGCAGCTTGCAAAAGTTATGGGATGGCACGTGCTGAGTTTCAGTAACCATGTTGGTCTGGGGCCAGTGGAGAGTATTGGCAATGCATCAGCGATAACTGTAGCATCACCAAATGGAGACTACGCCATTTCAGGTAATATTTTTCTATTCCAAATGAATACAAAATTCTTAAAATTCTTAAATGCGTTCTAAGGGGTTTTTAAGTCTTTTTCTAAAGCCAGTCTCTGGGATTTATAGAATAATGCCCACTTATAGCAAAATATTTTAGAAACAGTCTCTTGTGTATGGAATTGACACCTAGACAGAACTAGTGTATTATTTTTGGTGTATAATAAATGTCTTTTTTTTTACTGTGAGGGTACACTGAAACTTTTTTTTACAGTGAGGGCCCTGAAACGGGTTGCCCAGATATGTTGTGGAGTCCCCATCCTTGGAAATACTCAAAACCTGACTGGAAATAGTTAAAAATCCCTTAACCACACAAAGAAAACACTGATCTTGCAGAGTTTTGTGATGAAAGCAACAAAAATCCTTACATTTATAGATGCATTTCAAGAGATTTAGAATATACATTATTTTAAATGGAGTGGTGAGGAATACATCATATATACGAATTAGAGAGGGGAAAAAAAAACCTTGGTGTTCTTGACACTCTTATGGAAAAATAAATGCGTGTGAGGGTTTTTTGTTGTTGTTGTTTTTCAGTTTTGTTTTGGTCAAATGTTTTTCTGATTTGGTGCAGCCAAGAGCATGCAATGCTAACATAAGAGAAGTAATAGAGAAGTGGGAAACCAGAGAAAGCAAATCCAAAGAGGAAAAACTCTTTATTTAAAAAAAAAAAAAAGTATGGTAGTTTTTTTTCCCAGTATGTTTGGAATTGTCTAGGTAGTAACGTATAGCATGCATGAAGAAGGATATTTAACATAAGGAATTTCTAAAGTGTAAAAATACTCATAAAATACTCATACTCTGTTCTTCACAGTACGTAATGGTCCTGAGAGTGGCAGCAAAGTTATGGTTCAGTTTCCACGGAGTCAGTGCAAGGATCTCCCCAAAGGCGATGTACTGCAAGATAACAAGTGGAATCATCTTCGAGGGCCCTTCAAGGAAGTTCAGTGGAATAAAATGGAAGGGCGTAACTTCGTGTATAAAATGGAGCTCCTCATGGCAGCCCTGACTCCGTGCTAATAATCCGTCAGTCTGTCCGGGGGGGCTTGGAATCAGCGCTGTGCTGCAAAAGTTTGCTTCCCACACAACAAAGGGAAACTGAGCCTATGGGGCAATACAAGAAAACAACGATTTATTTCCTGTACAGATCTGTCTATTGTAGCGTTTATAATAAAGTGTTTTCAATGACAGAGAATGACTTTTGAAAAAGTTCTTTTCAGCTGTACCTTTGCGTATTGTTCTACCTAGATTAACATATCTAATTAATGTTTTTTCTTTTAAAAATATGAAATTGAATAGTCCTGTGCTGTATGAAAGGTGCCTGCTCAAAGTAATACCCTTTTCTTCCCAGCCTCTGCTTTTTCTGAATCGATTTTTGCAAATCTTTCTGAAAGAGGAAAATTCTGATAGTGAAGTTGTGCAATCAATAAGCTTTTCAGTGACCTAGATCACAATATATATATATAAAATTCAAGTATCCAGTCTTCACTGTTTGATGTTTTTGGGTTGGGTGTTGATGGTATGCATCAGTTGTACAGTGATGTGGCCTCTGGGTCACCTGTTTCATTTCTTCTTGAGAGATACATTAGTGCTTCAGGTTGAGAACACTACAAAGCCACGGCTTCTGATGAGTGTATGCAGTGTATGTTACTTCGCAAACGACAGAAGTTGCGAGCAGGCTTGTAGAGGAATGAGTCTTTATCTGCGTGTTAAAGGATCCTGACTGAATTTGTATTTTTTGGGTGGGGGTGTAAATTCATGTCTGAGAAGAACAGAGCAGGAACAGAGAGGAAGAGCAGGTAACTCATGCAGCAGACCTTGGAACTCCACAGTCATGCTTCCCCCCCCCTCTGCTCTGGCATCAACTGCCATTTAGGAAAATAGTATTATTCTTATGGAGATCAGCTCTTTTGAGGTCCTAAAACAAAGAGGTAATGTTTGTTTTTTTTTTCTTTTCTTTTTGGTTGTAATTGTAGCCTTCTTGAAGCTTCTACTAAGGTGTTGCACAGAGCTCTTCTTTTGTCTGATGATTAATTGCTAAAGGTCTTTTTGAAACCTGTCTGTATAAGCTGGTTTAGACTTAAATCCATCTTGTGTTATGAGGTGTATGTATACATATGAGAACTCCTGCACATAGGCTGTGCTTGAATTAAAGCATCGTAATTCTGTAGTGACAGCTGTTATTTTGGTAATGTTCTTGAGCAATATGGAATAGCTGTTAGAAACGTGTATTAAGCAACTGCCTGGGGCAAGCTGCTGTTCATCGCGTATCCAAAGCAGCCACTGTGCTTACGTTGGAATTTTACATTGTGGAACAGACTGTTCTTGCAGTTCATCGAAGTATTTGCTTCTGTGCAAATGAAATGTGGGAGAGAAAATGGTTTTCTCATAAATTCTTTGATAACTCAGAAAAAAATAGTTGAAAATAGCACATACATCTTTGTCTTAAGATGGGCAAGTCTTAACACCTGAGCTGCCTGTTGCTATATTGCTTGGCTAGCAGAAGCTGTAGGATTACAGACAGAGAGGGGTTTTGTTCCCTTCAGTTCACAGCTGGATACATTTGTCACGCATCTGGTTGCAATGAGGCTGTTTTAGTAATGCAACACATCTTTCAATCAAAATTAGAAGATGAGTGTATGAAACTTAAAAACAGTGAAGTATACAGATAAATTTAACTCAAACTGACAAGTCTGTGTGTAGCAGTAGTCTTTTTGTCAAATAAGCACTTCATTACCAAATCATCACTGTAGAACGATTAAGTTCTTATGGCTGCAGGATATGTTTCCTTCTGGGAGGGGAAAAAACTAAACACAAGCAAGGTGATCGTTTCTCCTATTCCAGGAGTGTAAGCACTACACATCAGCTGAATATCTTCACTTAAAGACTTTCAAGCTTAGCTGTTATTAAAAACCAACCCCCAAGATGATTTGAAATCTTCAAAGTGTCTTTTAAAATTAGTAATCCCTGTGTATTCAACGCCAACGAAAAAACAGACTGATATGACTTCTAACAATAGAAACAGTCTTGAAATTTTTGGTAGTATGTCTTTAAGCATGAGATGGAGACATTAACGAATGATTAAGACCTTTACACTTGATTGCCAAAGCAATCTTAGGAACTTGGACATCTCTTTAATTAAAAATGGTTTAATCCCTTTGATCACTTGGAATGTTCTAAGTATTAGCTTTTGCTGCGATTTTGCATGCAGTTTATGAATGGAATAAGAGTTGCTCTTTAATTTCTAAACTTCCATTTTTTAAAAGCTTGCAGTAAAACTAAATCCTTCAGCACCTCCTGTGTAGCATGGGACTGCTCCAAACAGCCTCACATTTTGTATATAACATACTATTGACGTGGATAATGCATCTTGACAAATACCAGTTTCATAGAATGCGAATTATTTTGTTACAGTACCTGTAACCATGTTTCATTTTGGATAATTTTTTCCTGCAAGGAATTGTCTAGGAGCAAAGCAGTGCACAAGTTAACTGCTGTATGGGATCACTGAATGTTCTTTGAATCCTCCTTTTTCATCTAGGCTATCGCTACATAAAAGAGATTGGTGGCAGCAGCATCAATAACCAAGGATGGGAGCCTGAAACTGCTTTACCTTTAGCCAAGCTGAGAGGTAGAACCACACTAGTCAGAAACTTCATACTGCTGTTACAGTGCGTCTGAATTGTAAGGATTTTAAACAGTCATTTACTACTTTTATCCCAGCTTCAAGTATTGTATTTTGAAAGTGAAAATAATCTCCACAATTAGAGCAATGAATTCAAAAGGTTGTTTATGCCTGCATATGTTTGCTGACTTTGACAATTACATTATTCAAGTAGATGTTAGTAGCTACTAATGGTTTTACATGTAAGCTACACTTAATTGTACTTTCTAAGCAAGTCTGGCAATGCACCTGCTATATGCTCAGCATAGTGAATAACTTCAAGTTCTAAGATTTAGGGACTGAAAAATAATAATCTGAAATAGATAAACTGAAAAAAAATTATGTATGTTCCATATGCTATATGGATACCTTACTGAGTGCTACAAGCTTGGTAGTTAAAGCTTCTAAGCTTCTGTGAAATCAAAGCTTGCTTCATTCAAACATACAGAAGACCGGTAATAAATACATACTTAATGTGAAGAATTGGAACAAATTGTTCCTTTACAAAGCTGTGCTGTAGCTGGGATTTTAATTTAATTTTATTTTTAGTTTCTTTCCTCCTTGACAAAGGAAAGAGCAGCCAGCTGAATCTAGCATGTGAATTTATGAGTGGATATCGGGCCCTTCGTACTACAAATGGCCCACTCAATCTGGGGCTGACTCTTTAAAAGTACTATGTTCAGGATGCTTTGGAAAAAAATTTTCTAGCACCTATCTACTTTATTATGCACTTGGCAAGAAAGTCGTTGTTTTTACAGGTCTAATCTCTGCACCTGAGCACAGTAGTCCTTGAGCAGAGGGAGGGGAAGCTGTCAGCATGACTTGTAAAAACTGTATGAGAATGAGTGAGCTGCAGCGTGAGAGAAGTAGTAGCAGCAGTTAAGCTCAAAAAGCCACATGGCATCTGTAGACAGAGATTAGCCTGCAGTCTCTTACATTTCAATGTTTATTTCACACTGCTTTACAAAAGCAAAATGGGTTAATTTGAAGATTCATCAGTTTAGTGCTTTCTCTCTCACAAATGCAAATTTTATTCCACCCAAAAGATCTGCAGGTGGAGAATTCAAGTGCAGCATGTGGTTTCATGAAAGCACTAGCTAGCTTACTTGTCTTGTACTACGTAGGAAAGCAAAGGTGTCTTTTCTTAACTAGAGTGATTTCAGAACTGTAATTGTAATTGTAAGGCTGTTTAATTTTTTCTTGCTCGATAGGCAGTTCATCAGTGGGCTCAGTTTGCAAAGGGCTCGACATCTTTCACAAGGAAACTGTTTGGTATTTCCTTCATGCCACAGGTGTGATACGTATTTTATCTGCCCACTCTAATCGTTAGTCATCTTCAGTGCCTGTGTGCAGTTCCCCACTTAACAACCTTTCCTAGTAACGTAATAAAATGTGTGTTAATAGCCCCGAGCAATGTAAACAATTGGAAATGTACGTGGTGGAACTTTGACCAGCTTGGCATTATTTCAAAGTCAGTTTTGTCTCAAGAAGAATTACAGTTTGTGTTCAGACCTTCAGGAAATTCCTTATGACTGAAAGTAGCAGCATATGCACAATAAACAGGATTCAATCCTTGCAGTTAATTTTTTTAATGTAATACTGTAATTAGACATAATAATTTATGTTGAATGATCCTAATGGCCGGTTGGTCTATAGCAGGATACTTGCCGTGGCCAAAATGCAGGCGTCCTTCAAGAGTATGATCATTTCCTTTATGGGCTGATACTAGTTGGGTGGTTGTTAAGAGTAGTAGAGGCTGTGGATTTTATTAGTTAGCCACAAAAATGTGTTTGTGCTCAGCCATTAAAGCGTACTCTTTTACTTTGACAATGACTAGCAGAGCTGAAATTGTAACAGGTCAAAACAGCTCCATCAGACACAGCTCATTTCGTGTCCTATTAGCTTTGCAAGCCAAACAGCTTCTACAGTAGTCACAGACACTTTACCTTATGTTTCTTCTTGCTTTCTTTGCCAATACTTTCTCCTGAGGTAGAGTTGTTATTTTTGTTATGAGACAGTCCTTGGCTAACATTCAATGGTTTCCAATTCAATCTCTTCAGTTGTACTTGCTGCAAATGAAAGGATATTATTATTGATTGGCAACGGGATGGGAAGGTCCCCATTCCCAAATTAACAACTCTGTGTTAATAGCTGAGACATTCTGTACTTTTTAATATTAGCTCAAGCTTACTCATCTACAATTGGGTTTTAAATACAAGACATCTTTTCCAAGTATTTGCATAGAGTCCCTCACTGTGCTGAATGTGACTCTGGTTTTGTCAAGTACAAGACTAAAGGCACTATGAAAACTAAAAGTCTATAAGGCCATTATACTTTTCTTTATGGCTTCCAAAAGGAGGGCTGTCCTAAGGTGGGATCAGGACAGAAGTTATGTCCCTGGTTGGATCCTGTTCTGGATGAGGATAGAGCAGGTGTCCAGTACTGCAGTATTCCTGAAGCCTGCCAAATAATGTATGGGATTCAGACTTTGTAAGACTCTGGCTCTGTAGAAACGTGGGCTTTAAATGGAGGAAGGAGAGGTTTTATCCAAATAAGACTGTGTATTCTGGCATGATATGAAAATTTTCAGTAGCTACAGGAGCTCGTGAGCTGTGTGTGCACTGAAAAAACATCAGCAGCCCTTAGAGTCATAGGTGAGCAGCAGAGTTGACATGAAGTCTGGGCAAGGAGGATTAGGATTCCGGAGCATCTGTGTTGACCTGGTGAAATATTGACATTTTGGCTGCTTGAAATGTAACAGCTTAAGCAGCACTTCAAGAAGAAACACAGACATTTTACCTATAGGGCAAGAGACCACAAATGGATCTGCACTTACCAAAAATGGAGGTGAATGGGTGAAATGTTTTGAAGTGGTAAAAGAAACCACCCATCCAAGGATCTGCCGAGAGCTTGAGCCCATGCCTGTAGCATGACATCTTCTCTTGCTACCTAGGCAGTATATCCCAGGCTGTGGCTGGAACGTTTCTTAACACTCCTGTCAGTGCATCCCTTGTGTTCTCTTGATCTGTCAGCTTTGCTTTCCATGCCTGCTGCCTTCGGCTCATGTTAGGAGCCTGATTTTAATATTAGTCAATGTTCGTTGAAGTTTGCAATTGGGTCAGCCATGCGGATGGATTAAAGGAAGGTTTTGGAAGGTGAGAAAGTGGTGCGGTCCTCCATGAAATGAGGACCACTCCAGGGGCCATTTGAGTATTTTCCCCTTGGAGACACCCTTCCACGGCAGAACCTGAAGGTGTTGCTGGTGCTTTTTGGCTCATGTCCTGTGATGGGGGGCAGTTATTGCAGCTCTGGCCTTTTCTCCCTAAGTTTTGCAGTTCATGATGTTGGGAAGTGTTTTATGGTTTTTGATGTAAAATGTGTACGGTAAACATCCCGTGGATCTCTCTGAACTAAGTATCTATTATTCTGTTGCCTGTTTAGAGAGTTGAACAGGATAACTTAGCTGATCCTGTCCAATTTAGTTTCTCTGTCACTGCTTAGCAGCTTTACAGCTCAAACTGTAAGTGAATTTTTGGCTCATAATTCAGATTTGAGAACCCTGTAGCTTGACTGCACACTTAGATACCTGATAGCTTATGTGTCGTCTTCTGGAATAGATGCAGGGATTTATTACACAGCCACATGAAGCAGATCAAAATGGCAGATACTGCAGCGAGAAATGCAAAGAGAACCGCTACAAAATGTATATCTTCATAGATAATCTCTGCAGGGAAGACAGAAATATATTATTAGAAAATTGTTTATGAGCAGATCAATGTTTAAACGCAGGGTAAAGCTAAGAACTCCCCTGAAGTTCATACCATAAACATTGACTATGATGGCGCCGTAGGTGTTGGTTCCATACTCCTCCGTGACAGTGACAAAATAGTAGCCAGCATCTCTCATGCCCACGTTCAGAAGCTGTATAGAGCCATTTTCAAAAATAGTCACTCTGTCCTTGTAGACAGTGGATATGTTAACGTAGTTCCCACTTTTCCACTCCACAATTTTGGTGGTGCCCCAGCTCGACACATGCTTCCACTCAACGGTGGCGATGCCTCTGCAAGAGTATTCAACCGAGAGGAGGATATTTTGTGCCACCGTTGCGTTGATGTTGGGCTGTGGGACAGTTAGTGATACTCCTCCAGGGGCTGAAAGAGAAAGGAGGCAATAAGTGAAGGTGATGCAGCAGTGAGCGTCCTGGGCAGGATGGGACCTCTTGGAGGGCAAATCTTCCTGTCCCTGTGACCTGATGTAGAAGAGGAGGGATTATCCTCTGCAGTTTCTCTCTCTGCTGACTGTGGAAGGAACATACACATCTAACTTAAGACTAAACACATTTTTATTTGGTTATAACCAGGAGAAATTTGTCTATCTTACAGGACAAGTAATTACTTGCGTTTCAGTGTTCTGATACCCATGAGGAGACAGTTTGGAAGAGTCTTTCTGGGGAAGGGAGCATAACACTTCCTGAAATCTCTGATCTTTGAATATACCTCAAATGGAGGAATGGAAATCACATCTTGCTTTCATAAATCTCATCTTTAATACATTTTAACAATCAAATTCTCTGTGTAAATGTATGGGGAAAATAAGTGCTGCATTTGCTTGGTAAGTTGAAGATCCCTGCTGTAGGCACTCCCTATCATTGTGCTGCTGTCTCTTCTCATGTCCCTGCAACCCACCTCTCTCCTCAGAGGTTAAACGAACCGTTTTTTGTGAGCAGTCCTCACCTCCCATCTCCCTCATGTTCCCCAAAGCCAATAGGCTTCACAGTAATGTATTTACAACTTAAATGCTGAGTACTTAATCAAAAAAAAAAAAAAAAAAGAAAAGATGGCATTTATGATTTCAGTCACAATGTTCCGGTTTATGGGGACCTTAGACGAGCCAAGTCAGCCTAATGCCCCCACTAAAATGGCAAGGAACAGTTTGAAGAAATAAGATTGTGTAAAATCTGGCTTATTTACCTCATGCCATGGAGCAAGAGTAAGGCTTCTGTGTTCACCAGTAATTGGTTTGCCTTTAAAATCCTGCATTTATATGGAAAGCTTAACTTTCATGGTCAGGGTAACCTACCGTATCAGTTAACTATCACCCCCAAAAAGCAAGGACAGGCTTAAACATGTGAAGACTTTGCAAGGACTTCGTTGTGTTTGCAGGATGAGAGGGACCAAGCAGGCTGCTGGAGAGGTCTAGTAGACTTTAAATCAGAAACAAAGTGTTAGCAACATTTGAGACAACAGCAACATCAAGGCAGCCAGCTGTCGGCCGGTGCAGATAAATTGCATACAGTCAGAGGTACCTTGTTTCATGGGAAGTGCAGGCACTGATTTTTTGGCAAAAACGGATACAAAAGAATACTGAATTCTAACACAATACACACTGATGTGATTATGGAGCTGTTCAGAACTGCTAAACTGAACTGATTATTCAGTTTAATGCGTAACTGCAATAGCTCTGCTTGCGCAGGGGTTTTTCTGCCTGAAGATTTGGATGAACACCAAACATCCCAGTTTCAATCGGTGTACATAGTTTTTGAATTAGTGGCCCATTTCAGACACTTGGCTAGAGGCTGAAAGCCGGTTATCCACAGCAATCAAAGCAGACAGATGGCAGATAAAGCACAGAGTAAGCCCTACCATCAAATGCCTTTTCCTGGTTCAGCTTGGAGGAGCTCACCAGCTTGCTCTCGTGATGTGGGCACATCCCGAGTGCTATTGCTGAGCTGAGAAGCAGTGATCTGCAAATGTCGAATCTAGAGGGGCGAGAGGGTGAGTCCCTCAGCCGTGCTGAGGGTGTGAGCAAAGCAGGACCCTGGGGAAATGCCTCCTGGAGGCTGTGAGGGGTCTTTGGGAGAAAGAATGCTTAAAAAAGGCAAAGAAAAACATCTCCAAGGGAAATATTTTATTTATTTATTTATTTATTTTAATTAAAAACCCTCTGGGCCAGTGATACCCCTGAGCAAACACAAATGGGGAGGAGAAGGCTAAGTGAATTTCAAGCTGACTCCCCTCTGTTTAGGATCCCTCTAATAGGATTCAGAAGCTACTGGCTAAAGTAAGCCAGGGAAAGTGGCGAAGCTGGTTTGATTCCTAGATCTTCCTCTATGGGACCAGTACAGGAGAAAGCCCCAGCCTCCCTCTGTTTTTTGACCAGATAGGGTGTAGGCTTTGTCCAGGATAAGACCCTTGGGGTTCTCCCACCGTGGTTCTGTGTCGTGCTCGTGCTGCCTGCTGCTGCTGCAGGGACACTGTGCTTTCCACCTTCAGCTCAGCTGTGCTCTCATTTTCACCCTGCCTGCATGAGACTACGCAGACCTGTGGAAAAGGGATTTGTGGCAGCTAGATAAACAGAACGAACGGGAACTTCTGGTAATCGCTGCAATTTGTTCCAATTGTTTTCGCTGTGTTCAGTTAAAGGCTTTTTGCTCTGTTTCTGTCCACACAGGAGCTGTGTCTCACCACAGTGACTCTTTTATGCTTTGATAAAGGCAGGACTAAGTTTTCAATGTAAGACTGCAAGGTAAAGGTAAAAATACATAAGTTTCCTCCACTGAATTATTTGCTTGTGTTCTGTCTCCATCCAGCACGCTAAGCCAAGTATGGCAACGCAGTATCTAAGCACTGAAACCCATTTTTAACATGCAGTCTGCCTGGGTCACCTGAATCTGTCTGAGCTAAGCAGAGCCACATCGGCCCCGAGAGCAAACATCGCACCCACCTGCAGCACCCTGCGCAATGCCGCCACGCGCTTCTGGCTGCACCCATGGACCCTTATGGCCTGGAACGAGGCGGGATGAGGAGAAAGGGGTACAGATACTGCCTGTTTGCTGGCACACCGCTGCACCACGAACCCTTCGTCTGGCCAGGAGCTCGAGCTGGACGCTCTGCTTTGTGTCCCAGACCTTGCGATAGCCGCACCATCCGGGTTTGCTGGGTGGAAGAGTGCTGGTGGCAATGAGGCCGGTGCTGCTCACGTGGAGCTCTGGGGTCGAGCGCTGTTGGTCCCCAGAGAAGGGTCTCCGTGGACAGGACATCCACCTGGCGGTGTCCCACTTGTGTGCCGCCTTGGTGAGGAAGGAGGCAGCGCACAGCAGCCAAACCCACAGCCACCCGCGGCAGTGCCCTCCCTAATTCCTCTGTGTGGGTGCTGGGGGGCTCGTCCCGGTCCCAACACATCCTCTGAGCAGGCAGAGCAGAGGCCAGAAAGGGGGAGAGGAGGAGGAAGAGGATGAAAGGAGAAGGAAGAGGAGAAGGTAAAGGAGAGGAGGAGGAGGAGGAAGAGAAAAGGATGAGGAGGAGGAGAGGAGGATGAGGAGGAGGAGAAGAGGATAGGAGGATGAGGTGGAAGAGAGGAGGAGGAGGAGGAGGAGGAGCGCAGGATAAGGAGGTTCAAAGGAGGATGAGAGGAAGATGAAAGGAGGAGGATGATGATTAGGAGGATGAGATGAGGAGTAGGAGGAGGCTGAAGGAAGCGGACGGGAGCACGGGGGCGCAGCGGGGGCCAGGCACTTACTCTGCAGAGCCCACCCGGCGGCCAGGCAGAGGGTGACGGTGCCCACGACGACTCCGCGCCTCCGGCAGCCCCGCGGAGGTCTCATCAGCCAGCAGCCCGGGGGCTCGCATCGACCCCCCGGGGCGGGCCAGCCCGGCCCGGAGGAGGAAGCCGCGGGGCCTCTCCCTCCTTCCCGGCCTTCCTCCCTCCCTCCTCTTCCTCCACAGGCACCGGGGAGGCACCCTTGGCTCCCCCGCCCCGAGGCGGGTTTGAGGACACGAAGCCGCTCCGGGGCCCGGCCGCCGCCAGGAAATGAGCGCTGAGG
Source organism: Oxyura jamaicensis (assembly GCF_011077185.1). Lineage (NCBI taxonomy): Eukaryota > Metazoa > Chordata > Aves > Anseriformes > Anatidae > Oxyura > Oxyura jamaicensis. The sequence continues at coordinate 193,830,086 of NC_048893.1, read as the reverse complement.
GGCGGCCCCGGGCCCGCGGCGGGGCAGGGCCCCGGGCAGGGCGGCGGGGCTGGGCCGAGGAGCTCGGCTGGTCCCTGGGGAGCCCGGGGGAGCCCTGGGGAACCCGGGGGAGCCGGCAAGGGAGGGCTGCCTTCGGGTTCAGGCCCGGTACGAGGGGCTCTGGTGCCCCTCGGTGAGGGCACAGCAGCGGGGTGCTGAGGTGCACCTCGGGCTACTCGATGGACACCCCTGTGCTCCATGATCCCAAACCCTTAGGGAGGGAGACAGCACTTTAGGTGACTCCAGGAAGGATTTTGAGGAGAAAGCCCCATTATACCCAGAGAGCACTGGTTTTGCAGGAGCTTCTGGTCAGAGCTGGAGGGCAGTTTGCCTGGCCAGCTGGACTCCCAGCCCCGCACCACTGGTGGTTCCTTCTCATGGTGACTCGAGCAGGGCCTTTGATGCTGCCCCCACAACATCCCCACGGGCACACTGATGGGGTTGGGGTGAGGGAAGAGGAGAGCGAGGTGCACGGAGAGCTGGCTGCACAGCCAGGCACCTGGACAAGGAGAGAAATGGGGGGGAAAAGGGGAGAGATGGACATGCTGGAATGAGCCTGGTGAAGGACTATGAGGAAGGTCGAGGGTTTGGGCTACATGTGATGCAAAGAGAGGCTGAAGGAGCAGGGAGTCTTCATCCTGGAGAAGGGATGGCTCAGGGCAATCTTGTTAATGTGTATTAAAAGCTGATGGCAGGGGGAGAAAAGAAGTCAGGGCCAGACTCTTCTCAGTGGTGACCAGTGATGGGACAAGAACTAACGGTCCTGTTCCCATCCTACTGTATCCAGCACAGGCACTGGGTGTTCCCTCCTTTTGATCATCTTCCAGAAGCCCCCCCCAAAATGCATGTTGTTCTTTCAGAAAAGCTGGCATAGCACAAGGTAGGCAAAAACATGATTTGAAAACATATAAATGCCCCAATCCTGAAAATTGATCCTCACTCAAAGATGGATGCTGCCAGGATAGCCACCCCATGACCAATAAAAGGGTCGTACAGAGTGGTGGCACTTCTGTAATTATTCCATGCTTCTCATGTTTCCTTCTCCTGAATATTTCCATACGGTAGTGTGTAGAAGAGATAGACACCTTGGTCTGTGCATTAGCTCCCTTCATGGGTGGGAGGGAAAGGAGATTCCCTACCTTGTAGGGTAGGGCGCCTTGCTGGGGCACCAGGGTCTGCCCAAGCCCCTCAGCCAAGGACTGAGCTAAGACCCATAGAGGGGATGCAGCCTGCATGGACTCCAGGGCCCATCTTTTGTTCAGGAAACCTCTGGCTTCCCTGACATCTGGTGCATCCCTTAAAGCTCAAGCAATGGGAATCAGGTGAAGGTACAGGGGAAGGAGAGGTCAGTGAGAACTGCCAGAATATTGTCTCTGGCACAGGTTTTGCAGCCTGTCCTGGTCTGCGCATGGTCTGGTGCTGGGGTGTCTGAGGGTGTCTGAGGGTGCAGAGGCACCTTATCTGTAAAAAAAAAAAAAAAAAAGAATTGCTGCCCCTCCACCCCATCTGTGTGAGCTGCTCCCGTGGTTCACCAGATCCCCATTCTTCCATCATGTCTGTGCTGAAAATGAGACCAGACCAAAAGTCCTACAGTCCTTCTCCCAGGAGAGAACCCCAGTAGCAAAAATTTCTTCCTGACCCCATCTCTTCACGGCAGTTTTATTTCTCAGAGCATTAATGAAGGTCTCATGGTGATGTGACTTTATATCATTACCCTTATTCATCTATTTAAGCCTTTATAAAATTATTTTGGGGGTTTTGGCCCAGTGACCTGTTTTGGTAGCACAACATATGGGGCATAGGCTCGAATAAAATGAATTGCACTTTGAGTAATTTAAAATGTAACCTGCTGGTTCCGTCGATTTAATCTGCTCCACTGGAAAGACAGATGGTAGTCATAAAATTCAAATCCAGGTCTCGAGCTCTTCCCAGATACTGTGAGTTTTGGCTTTGCAGTGTAGGGCAAATATCCAGTCCTGGGATAAGAAGCAAGTGCCTGTTTTCAGCATCAGTGATTAACAGCAATGGGATTTTGGATTCCGCCTTTTTAAGGGGAAAATTATAGAACATCTAGATTAAAAACAAAACCAACCAACCAACTAAACAAACAAAAACAAACAAAAAAACAAACGCCAAGCCTGTGCCTCAAGAAACACACTGCGACACGTGACAAAATGCTCAGTATTAAGGAAGTATTTAATCCAATTCAGAGACATAGGGCTGCTGTTGGGGACACAGGGCTGGGAAGGGAACCAGCCTGGTGGCTGCTGCCTCACATCACTATGGAGTTTCTCATTACTCAGCTTTGCAGCTCGCACAGAAAGGGTCTGCTGCCTTAAAAACCATCACCAGAACCTCTCTGGGCAACTTCTGCAACAAACCTTTGGCATGGAGGAGTTTGCTGCTGCTGCTCTGATTTCTCCTGCCCTCGTGGGCTGGATGGCTTGAGGAAACCTTACAGTGATTGGTGAGAGGGGCCAGCTTGGCAGCTTGGATGGAGAATCACAGAATGGTTTGGGTTGGAAGGGACCTTAAAGACCACCTAGTTCCAACCCCCTGCCATGGGCAGGGACACCTCCCACCAGCCCAGGTTGCCCAAAGCCCCATCCAGCCTGGCCTTGAACGCCTCCAGGGATGGGGCATCCACAGCTTCTCTGGGCAGCCTGTGCCAGGGCCTCACCGCCCTCTGAGTGAAGAATTTTCTCTGAACATCTAATTTAAATCTCCTCTCTTTTAGTTTAAAACCATTCCCCCTTGTCTTGTCAGTATCTGCCCAAGCAAAAAGTTGCTCTCCATTTTTTTTTGTAAGCCTCCTGTAAGTATTGAAAAGCTGCAATAAGTGTGCCGCCACAAAGGCTGAATCCTACTTCACCTTTCCAAAAAGCAGAGGATTTTACTGCTTTGCATGAGAAGCATCACATTAGGGCTCTAAGGGCTTTAGAAAGACCATCCACGTCTTGAGCAGTGTTTGAACCCAGAGCTTCCTGCCCCACAGCACAAATCACTTGACTCTGAGGAGGACCTATAATGATCAAGTGGTTCATTACCAGCATATCTAACCTATTTTAACCTCTATGCTTGAGTTCTGGTGGGCCCCAGGGGGTCAGCACCCCAATTCCCCCCAGCATGTGGCTGCCTCCCAACACCCCAAATGCCAAGCTGGGGGGCTCCAGCAGACCTCTCCTGCCGCTGGAGCAGCTAACCCAGAGAAACTTCACCAAAAAGCCAGGCTGGGGCGTTAATGCTGAGAATATTTACCTCGCCATATTCTTGACTCATTTTCGTAACGAAGCTTTTTATTGAAATCCTGTCCGACCACATTCAGATGGAGGTAATGATACGCTGCTCCGGGTTACAGAGGTTTCGTCCATTAGTCTTGCCCTTCTGGTTTTATTTTAATCACTTTGCCAAACAGCAGCTCTAGAAGCACGAGCATATCAAACAATAAGGCACAGGATGCGAGGAATTAGTTTTTCCTGGTTTAATTATAAAGTGCCCTTAAAGCAGAAGGCTTTGGGAATGATTTACAAGTGTTGTGAAAGATTCATTTCACCACCCATACAGTGCTATTGACACCCGGAGATTTTTACTGCTCCATGCTTAGTTCCAGTATTTTAATTTTATTTCCCCCCTTCCCCTCTGTTATTTCCACCATTTTAAGGGTCCCCCACTGCTCTCCTTCCCTCTTTGCTCTTTGAGAACCTCTCTAGTTTGTCTGGAAGGTCTGATTTCTTTTGCTGGTGTCATTAATAATGGAACAAAACCACATTAACGACTGCAACGGCAGTCAGATAGGAGCCAGAAAGCTCCTTTCAATCTCTAATATGCTGCATGAGTGCTCTGAAATGCTTTCGACAGAGCTTTGGTGGTTTTTTGATTTTTTTTCTCACCCTTTTCCTTCTGAACGAGCAACAGAAACGTGCGGCAGAGGTACCGAAGGAAAAGAGGCAGCATCTTGCTGCACCCTCCTCTTTCACATGGAGTTGGCACCCCAGGCTTGCCTTATTCCAGCCTTTAGGAAGTGGAAAGGATGTTCGCTGGGAGGACGAGGAGGTTTTGGTCTGTAAAAACATTCCTTCCTTCCACATGAGATGAAAAAGGCCCTTTGAAGTAGAACCTGGCCAAATCTTCGCTCTGTGTGTCAGTGGTTTCTTTCTGCTTTTAATTTTTTTTTGGCAGAGGCATGGCACAAAATGCCCTTTTCTTACCCGAGATGAATCAATAGCTGTAACAGGAGAGACCCTGGCAGTCCTGGTCTGTCAGCATTCCTCTGCTTTTTAAGCTATCTGAACCAATCCTCTCTGTGGTTTGAGGTCTGTGGTTTTGGGAGAGGGGGAGGGAACAGAGGATAAAATAAAATGAAGTGAAATTCAACCTTGAAAGATGCAGAGATGTATACGTGAGGATGCACAGATGTTTCCCCGTTTGGAAATAACATTTATCAGATCAGGGGTACTCAGAGCCCACATTCAGATGGGAATGTCTGGGGGACTGCACTGCCCACCAGGCACTGCTCAGGGTCAGTGACGAAGCAGGCGATGGCTACGTGGCACTGAAACTACCACCAGGAATATCCTCACCCCTCCACACCTTTCTGAAATAGAGATCACAATTCCCCCAGGGGAAGCCAAGGCACGGAGTTGCTGGTTTCTAGGAAGTTTGTGGCAGAAGCCCCAGCTTTCCTGAGTTGCTGGGGTCACCTCCAGAAGGTGCAGCAAGGGCACTGTGTGCAGCCAGCACTGTGACAGTGGCTGTGGGCTCGTGCTGTGGTGGTAGGCCATGTTATATCATTGCAGCAATTCATTGAGCTCCTCATTAGTGGGTTTTTCTCTTTCTGTCTCCCTTCCCTCTTTTTGGTCCGGTTTATCACACACAGTGCAAGCGCCTGCAGATGGTGTTTAAGACATTGGGACAGAAATGGTTGAAGCGAGCTGTGGTTCATGCACTACAAATCATGCCAGGAGAAACAGCTTCACCCAGAGAAGCAGCTACTGCACCAGTCGGAGCAGGTGTGATGACTATGAAAACCTACCCAAATCCTGCAAAATGAGAAGTGAATCTTGCTTGTCTGTTGCGGATCTGCCATCAAGATGCTCCCAGAGGCAATGGCTACATCCATGCATCACTTTTAGCAAAGCAACCGGGGTGGGATTTCCAGCCTGGCGTGGCCGATGTGCATCTCCAGGGAGCTTGGAGGTGCTTCACTTGCAGACACAGGCATGCCATCTCTCCCAGACAGCTGTATATGTGCCACCTGAAGGCTTGCTCCTCAGATTTTATCGTCCTGCTCTATAAATCACAGCAGCTTAAAAAATCCCAGGCATTACACACGTCAATAGTTGGTAAATCTATTCTGTATCAAAATTTTGTTTTGGTTCAGCTAAAGCTGTCCAAGAATTTGAATCCTATATAATGAATATTTTCAGGATTATTTTCCCAGGGCTAGTCTCCACAATCCCTACTCTCTTTCCTCTCTTGGTTTTTATTCAACAGCAAGGCTCTCACCCAATAACTGGGAGACACAGGTCAAATGTGGACATTTCTGGGGAGGTGGGATGAAGGAGAATAACTGGATACCCAGTTCTTTTGCTCTGAAATGTTAACTGCACAAAACAAACTAGGTTTTAATTTCAAAAAAAAAAAAAACAAAAAAACAAAGACAAAATAATACCAGGAAAATAGCAGCTCATTTCTAATTAAATAATAATGTTTATGCTCCATTTTGGCCATGACACCAGAAGGTCTGTAGTCACATACCCCTTCACCTGACATCTGTATCTGAAGTTAATGTCTATTGTGTAAATAAAAGAGCTTAGTTAGTTTTACACCAGATACACACAAAAGAAATAAAAGCAGCTTTTATCACATGCAAGAATCATCTAACCATTCCCAAAGATGCTCTAGTTCTAATTCTCTGATCCACGGTACTTTGCATTATTCATTAGTTGCAGTGTAAATATTTTCAGATGCAGAAATGGCACATCTATCCAATGTGTGCAGAATGAAAACCACCTCTAAAAATAATAGTAATAATCACAAATACAAAAAGGGACTCTTATATTTTCCTTTTCCCTGAGAGTTTTGATTTTCTCCTCTCCATTACCAGACTAGTGCAAGGTTTTGTCATCCTGAATCCTGGGATGTCCCAGGAGCCTGAGCCCCTGTCTCCCTTTTCTAATTCAGCCACTGTCCTAAGATGCAGGAGTGATATGCATAGACTGGGTGAGAAGTTAAAAAGAATTTATCCTGAGTTATATTTAAGCAAGACAATGATTAAGCATGATTAAACTAGTTTAAATGGACAATTTAAATATCTCAATAGCTCTTTTTATGTGGATCACCTGATCACCCCTCCATTCAATTTGGTGTGAATTTGGTGCAAATAATTTCCTTTGACCTGTCCTCACGGCTCCCCTGTCTGGACGTGGCACCTGTGGGGGGAAGCTCGGAATAGGCAGCCCCAAACCAAATCGAGTCAAGCCCATCCAGCCTTGCAGAATGACCGCTGAAGCATTTTAGGCATGTGGCCTTTTGAATAATGGTCATGATTGAGCAACACGTGTAATTATGGTGTCTCCTGTGGCAGCAAGTGTGGGTAACTCAGGGCACTCACAGCTCAGCCCCTTGCACATGCACCAGGGGTAGTTTCCTTGGGGAGCACGACAGATGTCCCCAAGTCAATTAGAGCTTGGCTCCAGCTCCCCACCTCAGCCCGTGTGTGGGGAGAACTTGGGAACTGCCCCGAACATACCAGAGGTGGAAACTTCGTTTATTTTTTGCCTCTAATTTGTAGGAGTGTGGTGTGGGTAGGTGGCTGCTGGAGGTCATGCAGCACAATCACAGGCAGCAGAAGACCTTTCAATAACGCACGTGGTGACCTGGGATGGGCTGTGGGCACCTTGTCCCAAAGTCCTCCTTTGGGTTGGCTCCCCAGCAAGACCTTTTGGGAGGTACACTTCTGTCCAGCAAGGGGCAGGTGATGGTGCCTGGTGGCAGCCTGTGTCTCCAGGTGAAGACAATTCTGGGGATGCTGCATTTAGGGTGCAGGGAATGGCATGCTCCTAAAAGGAAGCACTAGCTTGTGTTACTTGGGGCTGCTCTTAGCTGGTGCTAGAGAGTAAATAATTAACACCTCTCTGCAATTTGGGTGTCCAAAGAAATCTGTCCCTAAAACATTTTGTGAAGGGTGGTGAGAGGGTTGACTCAACACTATACAGCACAACACATCTCACAGGACATGCCAGGGCTGCAGGGATTGAGGGAAAAGAATCTTAAATGATCCTACTTTTTTCGTACTTTCTTAAAACCTGATTTGAAAAATAAGACTCCCCGTGTCCACCTGTTGAAAGTAAGCATCCTTTGCTACTGGGGCGTTTCATTGTCCTGGCACATACTGCATTTGGATAAGGGCTCTCAGACATGGTGCTTACTTTACAAAAAAAAAAAAAAAAAAAAGAAAAAGAAAAAAAAAAAGTGTAGAACCTGGAATTTGGTCCTTCATAACAACAGGTACATGATGATGGTGGACTGCACAGTGGAAGTACAACTAGAAGTTTCAGGTTTTACCTCCAACCGGCCAGTTTTACGTTTTACCGGGGGTTTCACCAGTACTGTGCCAGTCTGCAGACATTTTTTCCACTGCAAAGATAGAAGCAGGGTCTAAACTATGGCCAAAACTATGATCCTTATTGCAAGCTATTGCCTTTTATACACTCTTCCCCATTTTTCTGTAAGTTTTCTATTTCAAACATCTAAACAATTCTCTGAACCTGGAAGGGCTTTGGAAAGGTGGTCTTAATTAATTGAAGTAGAAACTGCAATGCAGCTACAGAGAAAAAAGGATTGTTATTCACTCTGTGTTTAGCTCTGAGACTCTTAAATGTTTGATGTTTGGTTGCTGCTTTGGGAAAACCTGTTGTAGGGCTGTGGAGGACCTGTGTTTTAGTTGGGCGAACTAAAGGAGCCCCAGGGCAGAGATTGCAGGTTTGATTTCAGCCTCATTTCCACTTTCTTTCACAGTCTTATTCCCAGACAGGTGTGTGCAAAGGTGAGTTTTCTCACTATGAGGGAGTTATGTAGCCTAGAGAGCTTCAGCAAAGTTGAGTTAGATGTATCTTGATGGGACTGAACTGTAATCTTTCATAGACAGCAGACAAAATAGCATGAATTCATGCTAAGGGGGCATTACTTACCCTAAATTATGTCATGGTACAATTTCTTTGTGGCCTTTGGGGACTGAAATGCTGCCAAGGCTGTCTTGAGATCATGTATTGAACCAGCCACGTCCATCCAAGAAGAAGCTACACATCAGTAGTGCACAAAATAACTTACCTCTGGAAAACATACCTCTATTTAATGTCCAGTTTATAGGTCCTTGTCCATAAAATGCTTCCTATACTTAGACTTAGTAACCAGGTGTTGAGGCCAAGAAATTAAAAATCAAAAAAGCCATTTCAGTACTTACATGGGCTCCTTTTTCTTTATCCCTGTTTCTTTACCTAAATACATTATTACAAGTGCATACTATTCCAGGTCCAGTGTGTATGATATTTGACAACCTTGTTTCTTTGTATTTCATTCTGTTTCCTCTTTGTGGTTCTTCTGTTTTTCTTGTTTCCTTCCCTGTTCCCTGAACTCTCAAACTGGCAGGGTTTCCTACCTGTTCCTTCCTAATTCCATCTAATACGATAATCATCAACTACATAGTTAATCTTTGCAATTCATTATCATAGGTTTGGAAACTTCGTATGATTAAGGGAAGTGCAGGAGAATCAATCTCTGCTAGGCATCGTTTCAAAGCGCCCTACTCAGTACTGCTCCATATCAATCATTGGACTGCGCTCATCCTGTTCTGAACTGAACCCTGTCCAGAGGTGCATTATGTGATGTACAGCACAACAGTGCACAGTTCATCAAAAATGTAGAAATGTGGAAAAGTTGGAAGTTTTTCAATTTGCTTTTTCTTCATAGGGTAATTTTTTTCTCCCATTCTGTGATTAGGTCAAGGTCTGTTATTTCTGAATTAAAAGCACAGCTGAACTTGTGAAATAAATCTCACATGTCTATTAAAGAAAACCCTGTTGTGTCCTTTCTGCAACACAGTGCAAGTATCACAGTCTGTAGCTGCATAGCAAGAATCCCAGAGTTGTAAATATGATTTATTTTTTAATCCCACTTCCTTCTTTTTTAATAATCACACTCTCTTTGTTAGCTTTTGCAAAGATCACATGGGATCCAGAATGCAGGGTTTCTGCTGATGTAGGACCAGTTTATATATGAATCCAAGTCTCATTATGGTCTTGACTTCATCTCCACGGCTGGGGTTCAGGTGTGATGGCAATGCTCCGAGCATTGAGTGTCATTAAGCTAAAAGTGGCAGTGGTTTCCTGGATGGTTGCCCATCTCCATCCCTGAATTCAGGGTCAACAGAAGTAAGGAACAGAAGGCATCACTGGGGTTTTCTAATCTGAATGTTGGGCTGGATGTCACATTCAGAGCTCCCCAAATGAAAGTTATCCCCTTAAAACAGGGGATAACTTTCAGAAAAGCTTCCAATTTCACTGTAGCATTTTCAGTGATGAAGAATCCACCTCAGTCCTTGGCAAATTGCTCTTATATTTAATGGACCTTACAGTTTAAAAAGCTGAGCCTTGTTTGTAGTCCAAATTTGTTTAGTTTTAACTTCCAGCTATGGTCCCTTCCAAACTCAACCATTCTGTAATCTTGCCAAAAGCTCTGCGAGAGAAGAGAGACATTATCAAAGTAGCAGGAACATGCTCTGTTAGTGATTCATCTCACCTATCTTTCAACATTACAATGCATAACACCATTTGGGGCTTCTTTTCGGGCAGTGTCTGTACTCAATATTAGACTGTGATTCACCTGATCTGTCTATAGACCCCTGTGTTAGACTGTCCATCAGCCCATACTGAAGTGCATCTCATTTGTTTGGCCAGCTGATGACACGAAGTGGACTGCTTTTCATTGCTTCCCCAGTCACCGAGAAATGCAGTTCAATTGCATAGTGCCAAGAATCAGCCTCACTAGAGATTCAGATACTGGATGACAATTTTGTACATGTAATTACATTTCAGGACCTCTCAGTTAGCCACTTAATCCTCCTAATGTACACAGCATTGATTTTTTTACTGTTCTTGTTTCTTAATCAAATTGCCATCTGACATCAATTCAGATGGTCTGCAGAAGATGAAGTCTAAAAATGTCAAGGAAACTCATGATGATGGAAGCCTCAGGGCATCACAGTGGATCCTGCTAGCCCAAGAGATGGTGGCATGCTGCCCAGGTGCTGCCCAGGTGCTGGTGTTTGCTGCTTCAAATAGGTCTACTGGAAGTATTTCATCCTCTCTGTTCACTCCCAGGTCCTGGGCCACTGCTTATCAACTTTGCATGAGTGCTAGTGCATTCTCAGGATCTTTTTTGGAGTGAAACAACTGGTTTCTTCCAACCCAAAACTCATCTGCCATTCTGGAGAGAGTTCACTCTAGACCACTCTGAAGAGATGAAACTGAGCTAGGGGCCAAGGACTGCTCCACCACGCAGCAGCATTTGGTCCTGTAGACACAGCTTTTGAGCCCCCTGGGTTCTCTCCCTGTCCCATGGGACCAGCACAAGCAATGTTCAAGAGGCTCTTCATCTCCTTTAGGATAACCAACCAAAACCCTGTCTGACCACTAATTTAATCTGTTTCCCATTTTTAGAATCTTTCTGTTCATTGTCATGCGCAAACTGCAACAGCACCAGGAGCCTTCAAGGCTCCTTATCACATTTATATTCACATCAATGGCCCAGACTGTTCTGGCCTTTTTTCCCCAGCTTTTGTTAGATTTTGTAAACAAGGGCATGCGATGCAAGCTAAGCTGGACTTCTGTTATCTTGGACAATTTTCTGCCCTGTGTACAGCAATAAAAACACAGTTTTATGAAAAAATAAAAATGAAAATTTTTCTAGGATTCAACTGCTTGTTATTACCGATGACTGAAGTGAGAACATATCTGAAAGGAGCCCCTGTCCAGCCCACCAAAGGGATGCTGCTGATGAAGCAGCTTCTTGATTCTGCCATGAATCTGGCCTTGCAGTCTTATAGGGTCACCTTCACAGAGGAGAGAAGGTCCGTGCAGAAATTCCGCAGTCCAAACTTTAGCTCAGAGCAGGATCAGTGAAAACAGGTTGCTGAGAATTGTGTCCCATTGGTTTTGAGTATATCCGAGGATGGAGACTGCACAACCCCTTTGGGTAACTCCTGCCACTGCCTCACATTGACAGTGAAAAAACTTTTCTTAGGGATTATCTTTTACTTCAGTTTGTGCCTGTTGGCTCTTGTCCTCTCACTGGGCACCACTGAGAAGAGTCTGGCCCTGACTTCTTTTCTCCCCCTGCCATCAGCTATTAATACACATTAACAAGATTGCCCTGAGCCATCCCTTCTCCAGGATGAAGACTCCCTGCTCCTTCAGCCTCTCTTTGCATCACATGTAGCCCAAACCCTCGACCTTCCTCATAGTCCTTCACCAGGCTCATTCCAGCATGTCCATCTCTCCCCTTTTCCCCCCATTTCTCTCCTTGTCCAGGTGCCTGGCTGTGCAGCCAGCTCTCCGTGCACCTCGCTCTCCTCTTCCCTCACCCCAACCCCATCAGTGTGCCCGTGGGGATGTTGTGGGGGCAGCATCAAAGGCCCTGCTCGAGTCACCATGAGAAGGAACCGCCAGTGGTGCGGGGCTGGGAGTCCAGCTGGCCGGGCAAACTGCCCTCCAGCTCTGACCAGAAGCTCCTGCAAAGCCAGTGCTCTCTGGGTATAATGGGGCTTTCTCCTCAAAATCCTTCCTGGAGTCACCTAAAGTGCTGTCCCTTCCTGAGGGTTTGGAAATGTGGAGCACAGGGGAATCCAATGAGTAGCCTAAGGCACATTGTCCATAAATAGGAAATACATTTTAGGCACGTACACCTTATAGACTTGCCATATATACTGATTCTTCTTAAGCTTGTTTGGTGTAGAAGGCATTTGTTCACAATTCTCTGTCTGGCACACTGAACCTCACTCTGGTTCACATTTTTCTCCTTCATTTGATTATTCCAGGCAGCCCAGATTCCAGTTGCGAAGATACACTACCTCAGCGTCAAAGAAAGCCACCTACTGCTGCAGCTGTGTCTCCATCCCTGGGGATGATGGCTGGCATAGAAGTTTTAAGAATCAGCAAAGTGAGATTTTTTCATTTATTTATTTATTTTTCAGTGTGCCCATGGGGATGTTGTGGGAGGCAGCATCAAAGGCCTTGCTCGAGTCACAAGAAGGAACCGTAAAGCCTGAGAACTGCGAGGGGAGATTGGAGTGCGGCATGTGGGGATAAAGTCAGAGAGCGTGGCATTTCTGTGGAAATGAAGGAAGGTTCATCCTGGCCCCACACAGCCCATAGCTCATGTGGAAGTATCTTTCTGACTGTTAGGAATATCTGACAAACCTGTGAGTGTTTCTTGTCTCCCTGGCTTGTCCCCAGCTGATACTCCAGTGGGGACACATTTAGGAGTTCCTAAAATTGAGCATAACTGAGAAGGGGAAGGGGTACAGATTTCCCTTGTGAGGTCTCATGTTCCTGTTTTTCTCATTTATGTAAACCAGGCATCCGTGAATGCCTAGTGAGGAACTAGGGATAGTTCCTATCAGTATAGGAACTTATTTGTATATATATCAGGAATATATATAAATAGGGATATGCACTGGAAAGCAAACACTTCCCAAATTGCATTTTTTTTTCCAAAAAGATAGGATATGATTGTATTATTAACCTTTAAAATGTCAGAAAATGGCAGTAGGTTTGTTGTTTTTTTTTAATGATTTTTTTTTTTAATGATTTTTTTTTTTAATGAAAGTTAATGAAAACTGGAACTGTACACAGATCGTGTCATGGGCATATTTAGGATGCAAAGGAGGCAAACCCACAAATGGAGGGGCAAATTGGGGCCCTACAGTGTCCAAGCAAATTATTATTATTATTATTATTATGAAGAGGGGGCAAAGAAACAAAAGGTATAGTGAACTGGAGGCAGAAACCTGAGAGATGAATGATTTCACTGGGTCATTATCCCCTGTGCTGGCAGCACCTCAAGGACATTGGGTGTGCTGGACTGGAACAACTAGGCATTTTGTCATTAAGTATAGGCTAGAATTGCTTTTATATTTATTTTACTTGCAGCTAATTTCTTTCAAAACTTTACCTGACCTTGATGAATGTTTTCCTTTTAAGCTTGCTGGGGGATGTTCTGAGGAGGGAGTCATATAAGCATGGAAAATGGTAAACATTCGGGAGAGTTACAGTCATTGTGTCTTTGCCATTTTAGTCCCTCCACGCGAAGCAGTGTGTTTCAGCAGTATGAAATTCAGAGGAGCTTTGTAAGGGCAAACTGTCCCTGCTGAGCGTGCCAGATACCCCTCACAGCATTAAAGATGTTCCTATTTGAACACGCGGTGAGTTTTCTGTGGTGATGCTGGGTGGTGACGTGACCGTGGTGCTGATGCTCGTCGGCAATGCTCTGCCTCACAGTGCTGGACTTCGGTGCTGCCTCGGGAAGCTGGGGATCTACTGCCTGCCAGGAAAAATGCCTGATTTAATGTCAAGCTTGGGGACTCTGCAGTGAAACAGCAGAAGTTGGGTGTAGTGGTGAACAGAAAAGATGTGTTCAGATCACGGAATCACAGAATCATTAAGGTTGGAAAAGACCTTCAAGATCATCTGGTCCAACCATCCCCCTACCACCACCATCACCCACTAACTCACATCCCCAAGCACCAGGTCCAACCTTTCCTTGAACACCCCCAGGGACGGTGACACCACCACTTCACTGGGCAACCCGTCCCAATGCCCGACTGCTCTTTCTGAGTAGAAAGATCGAGTCATTTGTCCTTCAGAGCTCCAGGGTAGGGAGGTCTGTGAATGGGATGCTGGCCTTGACATGAGGAATTTGGAGTTTCATTTGTTCATTCAGTTTGAGACGTGCAGCAGACCCTTATGCAAAGTGCATTGGGAAAGTTTTGGTCTGCTCCACACAGAGGGATGTCCAGCACCCAAACTAGGTCATCCCTAAATCAGGGGAGTATTCCTGAACAAGCTATAGCAACTGTGATTTAACAAGAGCCTGGTTCTTCTGGTGCTGAGGTAATGATAGCTTTGGTGTCTTCCTTAGCTAAGCATGACCTCACATGCTCCCTCTCAAATCACTGGTGTGAAAGATTTCAGTGAGTGACTGCCTAGGGCTTTTAATTTTCAAAACATTTGTTTTTGCACTTTCTAAACACGTTTCAATTAGTGACAGTCTCTAGAGATACAGGAAAGGATTTCTGGACTTGATTTAACAAAGCATATCAACAGGACTGCTGTATACAGGTGTCTACCAACGCTACGGTGGAACATAATGTAATGTGATAATCTTTCTGATGAGGAGCAGAATTTCCATCTTGCTGAGGATGATGCTGGAGAAGGTATTTTAAAGGATGCTCTCCATGGAGGGCAGAGTGATCAAGGCCATATCTAGAGCCCAGGGCTGTCAATCCTTGTCCCAAGGCACCTTGCCTTGGCACAGTTCAGAGTAGCACATGGTCCTCACTGAGTTTGCTGCAGGAGTGCACGGTGGCAGCAGCATCACTTCTCACTGTGTGCATGCACAGCATGTGCTGGACACCACTCACCAAGCAGCATGTTGCTTTCATCCCCTGCAGCTCGGCAGGCTGTCTGTTGCTCTGGTATTGTGGATATGCTGTTATGTGTCTTGTGGATATGCTGTTATGTGTCATCCCTCCAGTGCCAGGTATTTCCACACACAGCAGCTCCCACTGCTGCTTTGTGGTGAGGGGCTGCCCAGTTCCTGCTGGCCGTGGTGGGAGGGTTGCGACTGATCCCTGGTGAGCCACTGTACTTGAAATGACAGACGTGTGAGCCATCACTGCAGGATCTTCCTGAATCTTTATTTCAGTTCCTATCTTAACAACCCATGCCTGAGGGATGTTTTCAGTCCATTAGACTTCAGGCAAGTGACCAAACCCAATAGTTAGCTGGGCCATATTTTTTTCTGACCCATTAAAAATTTATACAAACATGATACCAGGGGCTTTTCTGTAAAGACCTGATGTCTTGAATCTGTTGGGATCACACCCTAAAGATTTCATATCCTTGAGGGCAGGCCCAGTGCCTCTTCCCAGCACTGTTCTGTCATCACAGTCCTCTGAGGTCCTGTACATCCATTTGTGGAGGTATCTCACAGCACCCCCTTATTCAGCTTGGGTAACACCTCTGCATGTGTGGTTTAACCGGGTGTGTTAGGGGACTCACTTGCTCATGAGTCTCTCAGGCACCTCCAGTTTTCCAGCTGGTTGAGTTTTTGTGAATAGTGGCTATGTAACACCTTTTTAAAATCCAGTAATTAAAAGGCTTCTGCTTTGTCCTCCAGTAACTGAAGGGGGCCTACAGGAAAGTTGGGGAGGGACATTTTATCAGACAAGGGGGAATGGCTTTAAACTACAAGAGGGAAGATTTAGAATAGATATACATAAGAAATTCTTTACTCAGAGGGTGGTGAGGCCCTGGCACAGGTTGCCCAGAGAAGCTGTGGATGCCCTATCCCTGGAGGTGTTCAAGGCCAGACTGGATGGGGCTTTGGGCAACCTGGTCTGGTGGGAGGTGTCCCTGCCCATGGCATGGGGGTGGAACTGGGTGGGCTTTAAGGTCCTTTCCAACCCAAACCATTTTGTGATTCTGTGATCTTGCTCCTCTGCTCCGCCAGAGCAGGTCCTGGTCAGGGGGGATGTCCTCTCAGCTACATGACAGCAGATTGCCTACGTGACCTGAGACCACAGCTGGGGAGAAGAATATGCAAAAGATACTGTGATATCAGGGAAAGCTTTCTAAAGCATACAAAGAATAGTGTAGAACTGATATTGCTGATTGACTGCTGGGGTGATTGCATGGCATTCAGTAATCTGTGTTTTATATCTAATGCCCTCCCCAGGGAAGTTTACACTAAAACTCTAGCTGTTTCAATGGGAACAGGTTTACTCACTTTTTTTTTTTTTTTTTTTTTTTTTTTTTTTTTTCCCCTTTAAATCAAGAATGCCTAATCTATTAAACATCAACGTGTCTCCTTTGTGGCAAGAAAAGTATGTGACTTGAGAATGTCATAAATGTTGGAGCCTTGCCTTTGGGTGGGGAATCAGGGACACCCTGGAGCAGCCACTGCTTGGGCCCGTGGTGCCCCGTGGTCACCACCACACGATCATGCTGCACCACCACGCACCTTTAATCACGTCAGACTTTGAGCTCACTCATTCTCCTTGCATGAATGGATTGCATCTTTATTACTCTGCGAGGACTTTAAATAATTCATTGCTGGAGAAAGCAAAGGGAAGAGCAGCACCAGATGCTAATTGCTGAGTGCAGTGTGTCCTTTCAAACGAGGCCCCACAATTAATCCTGATTCTCTTGCAGTGCGACTGTTTGAGTACCTGTCCATTTGTCCACCCGGCGGAGGGGGACGACGGAGCGGGTTTCCCCCAGCACATTGCAGACATCCCATCTGCGGGGAAGGAGGTTTCTCTGAAACAAAACCACAGCCACATATGAAACAGCAACAATTGTCCCCAGGGTGAGAAGCACGGTGAATGTTTTATAGGGGAAGAGCTGCGTGTAGGTCCCGTTCATGAGGGTGCAGCCTGGGTAGTGGATGACAGGGGGGATTTTCAGGGCAGGCTCCCCTGCCAGCAGCCTCAGGAGGAGCCCAATGAAGAAGCCAGCAGCCGAGCCGTAGGTGTTGGTGCTGGGAACGAAGAGGGCACAGCACAGCTGGGGGAAGAGCAGGGCATACACCAGCTCCCCGCTGAGGAACCAGAGGTCGTAGACAGAGCTGGAGTAAAAAGCCAGACCAGCAGCCCCAGCCCCAAACACCAGCATGGAGATCCTCATGGCCCATAAGATCTCCCCTTCTGTAGCCTGTAAAACAGGAGATTGTAACATTACAACAGCATTGCCCTGCCCCAGGCTGGTTCCCACCAAGCCCTTGCTGCTTCCATGTGGCACCACCAATGGCCACCCTGTTTCTCCTGCTCTGAACATGGCTGCAACAGCACTGGAGCTGCCCTCTGTAATTCTAAGGGTTTTGGTTTTATGCTCTTTCCATAAATATCCTAGTCCATATTTTTACCACTCATTTTATGAAGAGCAAAACACACTGCATTGGATGTTTGTATCCCTGCTGAGTATGTGACACCAAGCTGTGTGGTGTGGTCAACATGCAGGTGGGAAGGGATGCCAACCAGAGGGACCTGGGTAGGCCTGAGAGGTGGGGCTGTGCGAACCTCATGAGGTTCAACAAGGCCAAGTGAAAGGTCCTGCACCTGGGCTGGGGCAATCCCAAGCACAAACACAGGCTGGGCAGAGAATGGATTGAGAGCAGCTCTGAAGAGAGGGACCTGGGGGTGTTGGTGGATGAGAAGCTTAACATGAGCCAGCAGTGTGTGCCTGCAGCCCAGACAGCCAACAGTGTCCTGGGCTGCACCAAAAGCAGCATGGGCTGCACCAAATCAGTGTGGCCAGCAGGGAGAGGGAGGGGATTGTCTCCCTCTGCTCTGCTCTCCTGAGACCCCACCTGGAGCCTTGCGTTCAGCTCTGAGGCCCCCAGCACAAGAAGGACGTGGAAGTATTAGAGGGGGTCCAGAGAAGGACCATGAGCATGATCAGAGGGCTGGAGCACCTCTCCTGTGAAGACAGGCTGGGGGAGCTGGGGTTGTTCAGCCTGGAGAAGAGAAGGCTCTGGGAAGACCTTACAGCAGCCTGCCAGTACCTAAAGGGGGCTACAGAAAAGCTGGGGAGGGACTCTTTGTCAGGGGGTGCAGAGTTAGGACAGAAGGAAAAGTCTTTAAACTAAAAGAAGGGAGATTTAGATTAGATATTCATAAGAAATTCTTGACTGTGAGGGTGGTGAGGCCCTGGCACAGGCTGCCCAGAGAAGCTGTGGATGCCCCATCCCTGGAGGTGTTCAAGGCCAGGCTGGATGGGGCTTTGGGCAACCTGGTGTGGTGGGAGGTGTCCCTGCCCATGGCATGGGGGTGGAACTGGGTGGGTTTGAGGTCTCTCCCAAACCAAACCATTCAGTGATTCTGTGATTCTATGAATACACCAGGCCTGCATTTCATGGCTCCAGAAATTCAGCAGCTGAAGTACAGACACCTCTAATGACAGACAATGCAGAGTGCATTTGAATCTGTCCTGAAACTAAAGCATCTAACCTGACACCAAAGCTGCTGAATGCTGTAACCAAATACCTGTTTCCTCAGGATTTTTCTGTAGATATTGTGAGCGAACATGGAGCTGGCAGAGAGAAGTGCTGAATCTGCAGAAGACATTGCAGCAGCTGCGATGGCTCCTAAGCCAGCAATGGAGACGTATGCTGGGCAGAGATAGTGTAAAACAAACGGCAGTACCATAGCAGATTCTCCTCTCTCATGTGGACTTGGAAGACCATAGCTTGTCTGGTTCCAGTCTTTGAGATAGAAGAAGCAAAAGTCACAGCAAAACCTTCACTGATATTTCAGCTCTATAGAAATACAGAAATAGCTGAAAAATTTATAGAAATGTCTATAGATATACATGGATGTCTATAGAACAAGCTTGTGTGTTTCCATGAATGGGATCTTTAAAGATCAGACTTCTAGACCTCACTCATCAGAGGTCTCTCAGAGGATAAGGGAATTTTCCTCTGATGACAAATTTGGAAATTCAAGTGGTTTCTGTAAGTGTCTGGTGATCTGGCTGCTCTTTAACCCTTGCTTACAGCCAATACAGGATTGAACTCCTGGGCAGGGTCTGTAGGTTTATGGGACTGAACATCTGGATTCCTCCAGGCAGGTTTTCTCCTGAACATGAAAAACAATCTGTAGTAATACTATGGGGTCTTACATGCAGAAGACATTAACAGAAGACATTAACAGAAGCAAGCATAACTTTTCTTGGAAAAGAGGATTATGCAATGCTTTACAGGTTCTACCTTCCTCTTTCCTCAACACAAGGTGCATGAAAAATCATTTCACCATAAAGATTGAAACAGGTTTTGGGGCTGTTGTAAGGTAAGTAATCATGCATTGAACCTCAAAGGGCTCCACATTTCTGGTACAAGCTTCTAGCTTGGCAGCCACATCTCCCATAGGGGGTCTTTAGGGCAAATGGTTCGAGGTAATTGGAATCCTAAATCAGGACTTATTTGGGTTCTGTTTAATCATCTTTGACAAAAACACAGTAGTTATTCAGAGACAAACAGTTGAGTTATACCTGTTGATGCTGCAACTGCACCAATGAGCACGGAGGGGATGGCCATGAAAAAGCATCCCAGTCCAGAGAGGTAGGAGATGAACCTGGCCTGGCCTGGCGAGGCAGCTGAGAGCACTCTTTGGAAATAGGTTTGCCATGGGATGCTCCCAAGCACCTGAAACATCCAGATGTTAGCAACAGTTCCCACTGGATTCCTGACTGCCGTAGGGTGTCATACATCCTTTCTTTCCTGTGATTAAAACCTCATTTCAAATGCATAACCCTTGCCCAGCTTTAGCTATTGAGGCTGAATCCTTCTCATTGAGGGTGTCATTTTTCTTTGTTTTAATTGCAATGGATGTGAAATTTTGATCAAAACAGATTAAAGCTTTAGCAGATTGAGAAAGCTGAGAAATGGGTTGTTTGACATGGTGAAAGAGAATCAGAGGAACGACAACACAAGTTTTTCAGGAATGCAGATTTTATAAAAATCTTCCCAAAGTTAGCTAGAGAATAATCTTAAGATAAATTATTTTTTTAAAAAAACACCATTTTCACTTGCTTGGCAGATTAATTTCATCAGATAAAATCTGAAGATTCTTTCCTCACCAAACAAACTCAAACTTCTATGTGTCTCTATTACCACCCTAATGAGATTGTAACAACCCACTGCAGTCTTGGCTATACTGATAGCTCAAAAGCTGAGCTGTGCAGTGGAGCCAGTGGCACCATGCTTGCTGATGACCTGCAGTAGTCCCATTTTAACAGATTTTTCTCAAATAGAGTGAATTTTACATAATTACGTTAAAAGCATATGACTGAGGCTGCAATACCTACCTCTCAAAAGGTACAAAGTGCCTCATTTAGTGCCAGGAATAGAATTAGTTGCCTGGATGGTCTTACTCCAGAGTAAAACATTGCATTCCTTCACATGGGTGCAGGATGGAGTGTCCCTACCCCTTCTTTCCTACCCAGAGCTGAGCCCTGGATCTCTCCAGTCCATTCAGTGTGCTGCAAAGTGGCTGGGGAAAGGTTTTACACCTCATCCTGCCCTTGCCAACTGTGCATTGTAGCACTACCTGCTGGAAGAACCCATAAGCTTTCCATGCAGATACTCCTGCACATTTCATTCTCCCAACCACCTGTACAAGAAACATTCCATACCAGGTAGAAGAAGTCATCCAGCCACCTTCCAAGATACAGTTTTTCTATTTTTCCAATCCAAGGGTCTTGGTAATATTTATGAGTTGCAGTGTAATAAATACTTTCTGTTGCAGAGTTCACCATGGCAAAGGGGATACAGACCCACTAGGGAAGAAATGGAAATAGTTAACCATTTCTCCAAGATCCTTGTTCTAGGGAAATTTATTCAGACGTTGAAATCAAGTTAGATGTAGAATATAAAACATTGCATAGAAAAAATATAAAAGATTAAACCCAGACTCAGAGACTTCTTTTTCCTCCTTCCTTACCCTAAATTTACATGTTCCTTGTTCATGGCATCATCAAGAATATGAGCCACTAATTCAGGTCAATTGGTGCCTTCAGTAGACAGGTCTCTCTCCTTTCCAGCCAAGATTATTCTGGACAGTTGCTCACCTTACGTGTGAGTAACTTGTCACCAGGAAAGACCAATAGCTTGTGTGAACACTGTCCAAAATGCCTAAGGACTGTAAGACCTTTCAAGAGACCAGAAGAGGATCTGTAGGGCAAGGAACAGGACTGATGGAATTATTTTTGGCCTGAGACATACTGAAAAGAGCAGGATTTTGTCACTTGGTTAGGAAACTGGTAACAAAGAAATGGACAGGACTTGCCAGGCTGAGGGTAATGAAAACCAACTGGATGACATCTGTGTATGCAACAGAGTAGAGGCCTCCCAGTAGAGTGTAGAGTATGACAGTGGATGCTGAGAGGATGATAGCCAAAGAACCTCCAATGTCCAAGATAACCCTCATTGTTGCTCCTGCAGAAGAAGATAGTGGTCAAGTATTTTAACACAGATTTCATACATGCAGAATACATAATAAATAAAGCCACATTATTCCCTTGATGCCAGCACACCATGCTGGCCGAGGAGCACATGGTCTAGCAGAGAGTGTGTAGAGCAAGGACCAGGGGAGCCCATGTTCCCTTTCTGCTCCTGCATCTACCATGCTTCATAGCCTTAGCCAAGTCAGTCTGACTTACTGCATCTTCTCTCCCACGGGCAAGATGAAGGTACTAAATTGTATTGCCAGAACTCTCTGTTATAATATCATGCACAGATATGACACTACCACCACTTGTTCTAATTCTAAAAACATATTTTCCAGAAATTAGAAATTATTTGGTTCCTCTCAGAAAAGGAGACATGAAGCACAACTTCCCACAACTTTGTCCAACTCAATTACCTCACGTGTATTACACTTTGCTATTTGTGCCATATGCCCTTTAACAAATGTAACAGTGAAGCAGTTATTTACCCAGGGATGCCAGGATAGCTGCAAACCAGAACATCTCTCCTAGCAGTGGAGGAATGAAGAGTAAGCTTCCCATCACATTCCCATATGCTTCCTGGAGGGGATCCATCACTGTCATGTAGCTCTTGGATCTCATTGGATTTACAAAAAAGAAACCACCTGTGAGAAGTGATGACATTTTAATAGAATTTTGTATGTGTTATATGGCAGGAAAAATGTAAGAATACTGTAGCATATAGTATAGCGTAGTACAGTATAGTATAGTATAGGGTGTATTTCAGACCATTATAGTGAGTTTGAAATTTGTACATACTGGGTTACAGGCAACAATGCAGCCAACCAAGTCCCAGGGCCTCAATTCATTTGCTTAAATGGGGGATTTCATCCATCTGAGAGGTTCCAGGTTATCAGGGACATCTGCTTGCAGCTGGCAGATATGATCCTCCACTTTTGGCAGACCTGTATGTTTCTGGAATGGATACTGTAGGCCAGATAGGATCCCCTAGGGCATCCCAAATAGCATAAAATACCTATGATTCAGCAACCGAAATCTGGTCTTAAATGCCTGCATAAAACTTAGCTGAAATCTAGTTCCACTGAGTGTATGGAGGATATCTGCATTGATTCTAACAGGAACTCATGCATTAGCTCAGAGGACACCTGCATGTAGTCTCCTCTTCATCTCCAAAGACACACAGTCTTCTGAAATGCTTCTGAAATGCTGGAAAATGTCAGTTGGCAGAAAGAGGTATTGAAAATGCCTATTTGGCTAAAAATAGGCAAACTTCTGTCCTTGACCATGTGATGCAACATGTTGATATATGTTGCTTTTCTGGTTACGTTTTCACTTCGGTGGCTTCATTGTCTCTTCCCAGAATTATGTTGTTTTAATCTGTGCACAGAGCTGAGTTTCACCCACCTTCATCTAAATATTAGTCTTCAGTCACGCAGCTGTCTCATTAAAAGCAAAGAATACGTATTGTGCCTAACCCTGAAGCCAACAGGACTGCTTGTCTGGGCACTACTGACCTGAGTAAAGATTGCAGGATCAGACCTGCACTCCTCAATTTCATTAGTAAGAATTACTCACATAAGAAATGCTGGCACTATATTTCCAAGCCTGATTCATATTCACGTCAGTTGCACTCTTTTCTCTGACTTGAGAAAAAAAGTTATTGTTCTTTCTGAAAGCCCTGTGCAAGGTCTACACAGGTCTCCTCGTTTTCATCTTCCCATGTCCCTAGAGAGTTATGGTATAACTTCCAGTCTGGACTGGAAGAAACCTTGGTCTCAGCAAGACAGCTGAACATCGGCATGAGCCCCGTAATTCCTGGAGTTACAACAGATATAGGATATTGCAAATGTAGCTGGCCCAGGAGGCTGTGGGTCACAGTTTCAACAACAGCTGTTAGGTGAGACACAGCTGGATGCATGGCACGTTCATAGTGAGATGAGACTGTTCAGTGGGGAAATCAGAATGGTATCGCTTCGTCACACGGAAGTTTCAAAGAAAATATGTACATGACCCTGATACTCTCAGCAGTCTCTGACTAACAGGCTGTGGTGAAAAAGTGCTATCCACAAAGCCACATGCTCCCAAAGTTCTCAAATGAGATTTTCATCCCATAAATTGTTTTAAACAGACAAAGCTCTATGCTAGCTCCAAGCTACCTTGATTTCTTATATTACAGTTCAGAAGACAGAATTATAAATGCTTATTTTTGATCTATCAGAAACTGAGGGAACAAAATCACCTTCAAAATGTACTCTAGACTCTGTTACACAATTTAATACACTCGTGATTTTTTTTTTTTTTTTAAGATTTTGTGTCCTGATTGCTGTGTGAATTATTTACCAATGACAAGGGACAAGGCAAATCCCAGGGGTGCCTGGACCCAGAGCAGTCCTTTTGAAGGCAGGTAGACAATTTCAGCTGTGCCGTTGATATATGCTCCTCCAACCCAGGTGGCTGTAAACAGGAAAGATGCAGAGGTAAGTCTTATGGTGTGCATCCTCATCTAGTCCTTTAGAACAGTGAGGGCTTGTGAATGTTTTTCTCATACAAGAATTTAATCCCACTCCTCTTTTCTTTCATAAGCCTTATAGTGAGATGTACTGCTGAATGAGGGTAACAATGTTAGAATATTACCCTACATAATTCCCCAGTATTAAAATTAATATCTACGTGTGCATGGAAAAGCTCAGTGTCTAGACATTTAGAGGCAATTTGAATATACTTATTTTGCATTTCATTTTTCTCAGTGGAATGCTTTTGCTAGACAAAATAAAATTGCTTTTGTTATTCTGCTGTGACTGATAGACCGTCCCTCATTAGTATTGCTTACACAGGCTGACAAAATAGACATTAGGAAAACAAATGTAAGAAGACATTGCAGTCAGAATAGCAAACCTACAGCACAGGCTTAAATGTCTTAGCCAGACAAATATCTCTTGGACAGTCTTTGCCAAAAAAAAAAAAAAAAAAAAAAAAAAAAAAAAAAAAAGTCAGGAAAGAAAACTTCAGATAATGCCAGGCAGCAAGGAGAGAAAAGGGAAGAAAAGATCAGTGGTCAGCAAGGAAACTTATCTTTATATTTCCCAGTAGGTGAAACCCCAGTGCTCAACACCAGGAACAATTTATTCCACACAAAACGATATTGTTACAGTTGTAAATGCTGGATAACAGAAACTGGTTCGAGATTAAGACCACACTCCTCCATAATGAAAACTCACATTCTTCAGGCACTCCTAAATTAAACTCTTTAACTCTTAACTAAACTCTTAAATTAAGCTCTTTAATTTAAAAGAATCTACATAAACATTAGGTTCTGCTTAGTGTGAAGAGGTTTAGAAGAATCCATCCCAAAATGATTCATGAAACCATACTCCTTTAAAGCCACACTCAAGTAAAATCTGCCCTGACATTAAAGGAGGTAGCCTGCTTTGAAAGGAAGAAGTCCCCAAGATCTGTGTAATGCATGTGTTTTAAGAAGAAATTTAAAAAGTCCTTTAAGAAAACTTACCAGTTGCAGTAAACAACCCAATGCAAACATTTATATTCCTGCCTCCAACGAGGGCCATTTCAGTTGGGTTTCTGTTCTGCTGATCCTTTTTGCTTTTCCATGAAGCCCAGATTCCCGTAGCCAATGTGAAGGTAAAAAACACACTCAAAGATACCAATCCTGGTATATTTAGAACCATTTTCAGTTGCTTAATTTAGGTCATTGAGATGGATAGTGGACAGATGACAATATTATTTGATAGAGTTCACAATCAGAAAAAAAATAAATAGCGCTGCCTCGTAAAGAAACTGCTAAGTATTAGTTCACTGTACTTTGCAAGAAATTATGCAGTATGAAACAGTGCTATACAGCCCAAAATCTTGAGAACAGGGTGCAGAGTCTCTGTCTGGTAGGACTACTGGCAATTCAGTCTTTCCCCTTCTTCAGGACATACCCAGTTCTTACAGGGAGAAAGGAACAAGACAGTAGGAATTGGTGCTGCTGAGAGGCAGTGAGCACTGATGTGAGGGGTAATGCTAGCTCGGCTTAAATGGGGGAAGTGTTATATTTTGTCTGATGTGCAATGGTATGAAAATAATCTGTATTTCTCTAAGTTCTAGGTACAAGGCTAGCACAGCAGATAGAGCTAAGAATTTGTCTGAAGTTAACTGAACTAAATCCACAGTAATAACCAAAATAAAGCTAGGGAGCAGGGAAAGAAGATTTAGCACTGATCCACCAAAGGAGCTGTGTTCTGATGTTTGAAGGCAGCACATCATTGTTTCACTGCTGAAAACAGGCGGCAGAGCATGGTGCTGATAGACAGTACAAGAAAGCAGCAGGAAAGATGCAGGGTTTTCCCTGCCTCCTTTCTGAAGCTCCCTTTAAATGGACAAAATACTGAGAAAAAACTTTTATATATGTTAAGGAATTAAGTCGGTTATGCTTTTATTATACAGTTGTTGTGTATACAGTTTTGGTTGCCCTGTGGATGAGTTTAATCTGTCCAGATGTGGTTCTAAAAAAATGACTGCATGTAAAACCAGCCCTGTTTAGGGCACTTGCTTGGCTTCCATCCATCCATGGAGTGGGTAGCTCCTTTCAACGGGGAAATCAAGGATTTATTCTCCACAGATGGGCTTTGAGAAGGAGTTTGAAAGCCCAAATGTTTAGGAAGGCTTTCTGTATTGTGCCATCTCCTACAGACATCCAGGAGCAGCTCGTCTTGGAAGTGACAGTGGCAGAGCTAAATTGCCATGAAAATAAATATTCCTTTATATTAATAATCAATTTTTACTGAGTGGTGGGTTTTAACTCTGACCTAATTATTTATGTACAAAAAGGGACACTTCAGTTTAAAAGCACATTTTCTGGGAGATAGTTGGAAGCATTCTCTTTCACCTTAACTGTAGCTGCTGAAAAGTGGTAGAAACTGCAGCTGTGGGTGGCAATGGAAACATTGGTTTCTATGAGCTGTCTTCTTTGCTCAAAGTGGATTTTAACCTTTTTTTTTTTTCATAAAAAATAAATAAATCATATTTTAAAACCCTATCTGCAGTCATAAACACCTGGAAGGAAATAACTAGCATGGCATTCTTCATGTCCAGGTCTACCAATATTGAATTTCTTCTTTGACATCTGCAGAAAAAATCTAGACTGATTCCACTTTTTCTTGGGGAAGAAAATAATAATAAAAAAAGTAGCAGGCATGGAAATCTGAAAGGAAACTTCTTTTAAAGACCTAGAGGGGTGTAGGGCAAATGTGGTAGGACAAAACACAATCAAAATAGCCAAAACTACACAGTGGGATGGAGGAGACTAGAGAAAAATTGTGCATAAGGTAATTCTCCTGAAGCTGGTGTGGTTTTGCTGATGTATAGTGCCCACCAGAAGGACTGTGCAAGCATCAGATCGTATTAAGACCGATTCCTCACTGAGTCTGTCATTGTGCCCTTTTGCCACTAGGTGACTCTCAGCTATTGCGTCTATTTAAAAAAAATGAAATAAATTTAAAAAAAAAAAAAAAAAAAGACAAAAACCCAATTATTGAAGGATGTGGGAGGTGGGGTTCACCTCCTGCTCACGATGGAGGGCTGCAGATCAGGGTGCCAGCCGCTGCGCCAGCCACTCCGAGCTCCCTGCCTATCCCAGGGGGAGAAATATGCAATTTTGGGATGTGATTCAGTGACCTATTTTAGGTCACCCTGCGAGGCAGGACAGGGTGAAGGCAGATCTCTGTACTCAGGTCTGCTTTTAAGAGCAGTGTTGAGGTAGCCAGAAGGTGTTTCAGGGCTTGATTTGGCTGGTAATATGGAGATGTCTGGTGCCACCTGAGATGCTCTAAAGCCTCTGAGATGTCCCCATGGGCAGGCAGATATTGCAAAGCTCCTGTGGGAGGCACAAGCCCTTCTAGACCTGCAGCCAGGATATTCTGGGATATCTCTGATGGCCCTAAGGGTAAACCAGTGGGATACTCAGCTGGGCTCTTACTATCCCCCTATCACTTGACCTTGATGGCACAAACTCTGAAGTAAGCAATTTAAACAGATAAAAATGAATGAGTGTCTGGAAGATATTGAGAGTCCTGGGTGCCAGGGAAGTTTTCTGTCTATGCTGGAAATGATCTGCACTGTAGAGAACACTTATATCACTCAGCTTTGCAGCTAACCAACCGGAAGAAAATAAGATGAACAAAATGCCTTTGTGCCTTTGAAAAAGCTCTACTCCTGCCTTTCTGGGTTAAATGTGCTAATTGTTGA
Source organism: Oxyura jamaicensis (assembly GCF_011077185.1). Taxonomy (NCBI): domain Eukaryota; kingdom Metazoa; phylum Chordata; class Aves; order Anseriformes; family Anatidae; genus Oxyura; species Oxyura jamaicensis. The sequence continues at coordinate 193,802,520 of NC_048893.1, read as the reverse complement.
TAATGAATTTCAGACACCCTTCTGAGGCCCATGGGGACAGGAGGAGAGGGTGGCTGAGGGGGGTGAGAGGTGTCCCCTGGGGAAGGGGCATTTCAGAAGGGTGGCAGTCCCTTGTGGCTCCTCTGGAAAGGGACAAGCCCACTGAGCTGGTGCTCTGTGGGAAATGTAATAAAGTATTCTGAAAATCTGGAAAGGGCTTTTTTATTTATCATTTCTTTCAGGATTTTTTTTTAAAGCTTGTTTAAAAGGAGTGGTTGCCCACGAACAGCTCCACTGAAGCAAGGACAGCAGAGCAGAAGCCATGGCACAAGGGCATCTGCAGGGACCAACCTTTCTACTGGTTTGCTTCCCTCTGTGTGTCAAGAGGGAACAGAGCATGGGGGCCTGAGGCATCTGAGCCGTTTGCACTGAAATATTCAGATGGTTTCTCCTGCAGTGAGACCCTGTGAACCAGCCTGTGGTTTCAAGCCTGAGTACTGAGTCATGTCCTTGACCCTGGCAGCTAAAACATCAGACCATTGGTCTTGAAACACAGCTTTTCAGATAGTGTGCTTGGTCTAAAGTTTTATTCCTATTCCAAATCAATCCCAGAAACACATTTTTTTCTCACTTGTTGTAAGTATTTTCTCTTCCAACCTACACAGCTCTGCAGGGGGCTGATCTGCACAAATTACTATTGCAGAAGGGAGAGGGATAATTGCATTAGAAAGTAACACATTCCTTGTGTGAATCTGTGTGGTGAGACTCCACAGTGAGTCATAAATAGAAAAATTAAATGAATATGCAGTCATTATGTCTGTGTGAGGTTTTGACCATTATTTTTAAGGGTGAAGACATAGATGTAGGTAGGTGGGTAGGTAGGTAGGTAGGTAGATAAAAGGTATATGTAGAGTAATATTGAGTTCCTTAGTTTTACTAAATTCTTAATGTGTACAACACAAAACATGTTTCAGTCAAATATGCCTTTAGATTTCACAGAAATAACTATTTCAATTTTGAAAAGAAGTACTCCACATTTAAAATCTCTAGTTATCCCAGTTCTGAAATACGATATTTTATCTTTAGTTGTCAGCTCTCTGTCCATATTGAAGTTGCTGTGATGATGATGATGTAGATTTCTTCTTTTGAAGCCCTGCCCATGAGAGCAGCTTGCAGTGCTCTCTGTGAGGAGCTGCCCATACCACAATGTGCTGACTGGTCCAGGACAAGGCTCTGGTGCCATTTCTGAGCACTCAGGCTTTGACATGCATGTAAAGCATGATTTGAAGGATTCCAGAAAGTCATCAGCTGAAATTATTTCACTTAATTTTAACCATCCTTAGGTATCTGGTCAAAAGAAATTTTTGGTGTGGTGTGTTTGCAAAAAACAGTGTACTTGTTTTGGTTGCCCACAGCTTCATGTTGTTAGCTCCACCTGAGATATTTGGGTGTGTGGATACCTGAGAGGAGCTCTCAGGTGTGACATGGGACATGCAGGAGACCCTTGCCACCTGGAGTGGCATCTGGAGGCTGAGCAGGGGTCCTTGGTGCACTTCAGATGGCACCAGATGTCCCTGTCTAGTGTCCCCAGCTGAATCTTGCCCAGAGAGGCAATTCCTCCTGTCTGCCTTAGACTTCTCTCTCACTATGGGACAGGGAAGCCTGCCTCTCCATGGACTGTATGTCTTGTTCCCAACCCAGAAAAAAACAACTCTTTTTTGGTGGTTCAAGTTAGACAAGATGAATTTAACTTTGCTTTCTGTGCAATTCTCTGTCTTTGCTCCTACTGGAGCTAGTTGGAAGTCATGAGCCACTTAGGTCACACAAATGAAACCAGAAAATAACTTCAGAATAACAATATTTAATATTTACACGTATCAGTGAAGCCAGTGATTACAGAGTGCTCAGGACAGATGGCATCCTCATTAGTACACAGGCATGACACCAAACATCCCCAGTACACAGGCATGGCACCAAACACCCCCAGGGCAGGGCAGCTTGGTACAAGCAGATGGCAGCAGCACATGTACCCCTCTGTGGTGGGGATGATACGTACCAGTGGGTATCTCCTTATCCTGGTGCTGGCACAGCCCAAACTGGCTCTCTCATTGAGATAAAAGTCAGGGAGACAAAGAATGAGGGCAGGGCTGATGTTTGAGGACCACGAAGAGCTCATAACAGCCTTTCTGCTGCAGGTAGAGTATCTCTCAGTCTGACTGCATGCTGGACATTACTTCTAGCTGCCTCCTTGTCTCTTTTCCTGGCTGAATCAGTAGGCTTTAGTTTGATATCTGCTGTGGGTAGTACACTGCCCAGGCTTCACTGCTTACAATGCACATCAGCTTTTTAAGCCACCTGGTGGGTTTGAATGCACCTAGTCATGTTTGCAAACCTCCACAGGTCTTACACTTGTTTTACAAAAGGTGCTTCTAAACTTTATAACACAGGTTTCCTGCTTTTAGGAGTGAAGCTGTGCTCCAAAGAAGTGTATGTGTGCTCATCTTCTTAGCACAACTGATGTTTCCTTCACCAGTTTGTGTGAAGGGTTTTGTGTGCTGCATCAGAAGATGGCACAGACAGCTGTGTGTGTCTGGAAACTCTGTGTCTGTTCAAGTGATTTGCAACAATGCAGAAATATGAACAACATTGGATGGAAAAAACAAAAATGCCTCTTTTTGAAAAAAGGATTCCAAGTACTTAAAATATACTCAGGTTTTCATAACTGTGTGCATGCATTCAGGATGGAAACAATTTCTTACAGTTTGCCTGACTCAGGGAAATAAGGGGCATGTCCTACAATGGAGCCTAGAGGAAGTCGTTGAACTGATGGGGTTCCTGAAATTTGCCAGTCATGGACTTCAGCATCAAGGGCTTGATCTTGGTTGATGATGGAGAATTACGCAGATCCTTGTTGGGATCCTAGTTGCTGTAACACCACAACTGATGCAATTTGTTGCCTTGCAGATTGTATCTCTTATTTGTTACTGAGCTGCACGTAATTACTACCAGTATTGATTTAATGTTTATCTTCACCAGTTAATTGCTTGTGCAAGTGATCTATTCTAGAACAGCCCTGTGTGGAAATTCATGAGACTCCTACACAGTCTCATGAGGGTAAAATTGTTGCTGGGGTTTTTTTTTTTTTTTTTTTTTTTTTTTTAACTGGACATAGTTGAACTCTTGTTCCAAAACCTACTGTCTACATTGACGCAAATGCTCCTCTAGGACCATCACATCTATCAAGTTGTCCTGAAGAACTGATTTAGGAGCGCACTGGATTTTGCAAGACGTGACAGCAAAATACCAAAGGAGAAGGGGATTTGGCTCCAGGGTGGCTGAGAGAGGCTGAAAACTGTGCTTCATTTGCCTTCATGCTGCTCAACATATTATCTGCAGACCCTAATGTAAACTTGGGTCCCTGGGTAGCAAGTTAACAGGAACAGACAGGTGAGCTTAAGGCAGGTTTGGGGGGAATGGGAAGCACTTTACATCCAGCCAGAGCTATTTACATCCTGCCTTGTGCAGCTGATAAAATGTGTACGTTGTCAGAGGTTGTTTCCCATATATATAAGAGGGCAAATGGTGAGCTTTTATCTGAGGACATCTACATTTTAAGCACAAGCACAGCAGCTGGGACCAGACAGATCTGTGTTTTTGCAGTACCTGAGATTTAGAAGGAATATGTAGAGAGATGAAAATTTGGAGTCTCAGATTTAAATGATCTAGCCATTTTCCACCTTGACTTCTTTATTAAAAAAAAAAGAAAAAAAAAAGAAAAAAAAAAGAAAAAAAAAGAGCAATTTACCCTCCTGAAACTCCTGAATATTTGGGGGTTCCTTTCTTCCCCCCATAAATACAGCACAATGCACTATCCTTATTAAACATGAATTTTCAGTTCAGGGCATGTCCTGGCATCCCCTGCAGGTTGTTCACATTCCCAAAATATTTGTCTGAAAGACAATGAATGAAAAATGATTAATATTCCAGAGGGACATCAGACTTATTGCAAACATCTTGTGCAATGAAAATAAACACTCGAAAGGAAGCAGTGGTGATAAATGAAACTGTAAAGAGGTTTTCTACTGTTTTGTGAAACATTTTTTCTACCAATTAAAAACACCTCTAATCCTCATCTTTCTCACTTATACATACTGGACAGTCATTACATTTTATCAGAAAGGCTTCTTGAATAGGAAAACAACCATGCTGGGTATGCCAATAGATCACACTTCTCAGCTGTTTTCCAATATCTGAGGGCTGAGTTGTCCCAGGCTATAATGTGATGGAGAGACTGACAATGTGCAAATGCATCTGAACAGCCTCCACTCTCCAGAGGTTCTTGTTCAGGGGCTGTGCATATCTCTCTGATCATGTACCATTATCAGAGCCTAAAATACAGAAGTGGTAAGAATGCAAAGCACTCTGATACCTTTTACTGCATACCAACCTTTTTCCTCATACACGTGCCACATATGAAGCCAATAATTCCATTTGCAACTTGAATGAAACAAAGAACAGCCTCAATCGCACCAATGGCCAAGAGAATGGAGAAAAGGACAATATTCCAAAGGATGATGTTTTCAGGTTCTTTGCAAATGCTCCACGTTGTTTGGTTGAACAAATAATTGTATCTGTGATAAAGAAGAATAATTGGCAATGTATTAGAAAATTACACTTTGAGAATGCTTTCAGTTGTATGCCATTACAAAAAGGCTTTGCATTTTCTGGTTTACATGTTCTGAACTTGTCTGCACAGTGTGAAGTGAGTCTCAAATTCTCCTGCTGTTGGTAAAAGGTGGTGATTCTCTTTACGATTCCCTTTGCAGCATTGTAATTGATGACTGGGGAAGAGAGTTACACCTGTACTTTGTTGCAAGCTCAAGAATTTCCCTTTTGTTTCACAGCTAATGAATAAAGGGAAAGGTCCCTGATGGTTTTAAAATGGGTGTCCATAATCTCCATTTCTGCTGTGTTACCTCAGGCCAGCCCATCCATCATCTCTAGCTCTGGCTTGAACATCACGCTTACCACAGTTAACCTTAAGGAATCAAAGGAGATCTTTGCTTTGCTTTTCAAAATTAAGCAGAGTAGACACAATTCATGATGATTTAACAGATTAACGTGGCATAGTTGTCAAATACTTCCTTTTGACTGATGAGAGTCACAGCTCATTGCTCAGCAGCCTTTTGAAAGCGTGGTGCATCTTGCACAAAGGGCTGCTGACAAGCACAATGGAAGAAACTCAGGCACCTTACCCACATGTAAGCCCTTGGTCAAGGAGATGACCAGCTGGAACACGTTGGCTCAAAGGAACGTGAATTCAGGTGTAGACAAGGTGGACCACCAGTCAACTTTAGAAAAATTCAGATTTCCTCCAAGAAGATGTACTTGAGGATCAGGGAAAGCAAGGCTGGAGGAGCCTGCAAGTCATACTCACTCCAGAGTGTTGTTCCTGAAAGGGTAGATGTATTCTCCATCACCCGTGTCACACAGAGGGCCCCCAATCAGACCCATTGAGGAGAAGACTGCACAGTACACTCCTCCCACGAGTCCCAGAAGAGACAGAAACACTGACAGCAGCATCTAAAAGGGAAAAGACCTTCAGCATCACATGCACAGAGGCACTGACTGTCATGGAAAGCCTACACTGTGTGGGAAGGAAATTATCTATTTCCTACTACATGCTAAAACTCATATCATGATATTTGTGGGATAAAAAAAAAGTTGACTTCTGATTTGTGTAGCTGTCCTAGATGTTAAAGGATTTAAGACTGTACTTGCTTTGCTTTTAAAAGTGGGTGAGGCCAGAGCTATAACCATTCCAATTTAATTTTATCAATCTTATGTCTCTTCCTTCAAAAAGCCAATATGAAGCTAATATGAAGCCAGAGAAGCTGTGGATGTCCCGGAGGTGCTCAAGGCCAGGCTGGATGGGGCTTTGAGCAACCTGGTGTGGCAGGAGGTGTCCCTGCCCGTGGCAGGGGGTTGGAGCTGGGTGGGCTTCAAGGTGGTCCCTTCCAACCCAACCCATTCTCTGATGATATCACATGCCTTGGCATTTCCAGCTCTTCTCCAAGAGCACCCTTCTCAGCCTTTGAACCAACAGAAGCCAACAGGCAAGCAATTTCCAAACCAGGTATGAAAGCAAAGGAGGATGTCTTAGTCATTTTTGCCAGTTGGTGAGGAATGCAACAGAACCTTTCTTATGGCTGCTTTCCTTTACTTTGCATCAGCAAGAAATGTGGTTACCACTGCTCATGTTGAAGAATCTAACTATGCTGCATGTGGCAAAGACCCAGAGGTGACTGCAAATGACGTGTGATGCACTACTCCCACAGAAGTGTTCCTTTTGTTCTGCGTTGGGATAGTTTTCCACAATGGATGGGATATATCTGGTTGCAGTTTGCATATAGGAGCAAGAAGCTCAGGCAGGTGCTACTAATGTTGTATCTATGGCAGACTTTCCACAAGTCTAGTCAAGAATCCTTAACAAGGATTTGTGGTTGTTTGCAACTCTGCCAAGAAGGAGAAGAGAGCAGAAACTCTATGGAGCAGACTGACAGAGCCAGGAGAAGATGTGTGAGAGGCAAGGCAGCAGGACTGCCTTCAAGTCTGAGGAAGCATGTGGGAAACACTCCCATCCATGGCTTGGGTTCAAAGCCAGGCACCTCAAACCTCACATTTCCCTGTTGCCAGCAAATACTGGAGAGATCTAACAGTCCAAAAAGAAGGTGTAATGTCAGCTGCTCTGCAGAGCTCTGCACTGATGGAAATATCCACTGTCCACCTTAGAGATTTGTGACATAGTCTCAAAAACTTCTTGCTATCCAGATGTGTTTAAGCTGGTGAATGCAATTTCCAACTTGCCAGCCGATGACATTACTACTTTCTGAAACTTCTTGCCTCTTGCCAGTGTGTGAATTGACACATTTTGTGTGTTCTTTGCTTCTAAAGCAATCCTTGAGCTACAAGTTGCTGGGATTTCCCATGAGACTTATTTCATCACACTGATTAATAATTCTGTCTTATTATTATTTTATTTTTTTTTTGCCAAGCTGGACACTCTTTCTGTCTTTATCTGCATGCTGTCTGAGTAGCATCTTAGCAGAGTGTCATGGACAGCAAAATGTAGATGATCTGGAATACTGTGCTGGAGCCGATGCCCTGCTACTCATAATAAGATCACCAACTATGCCTTGCAGTGAAGGTGAGTGACTGACACCGTGTCTGAAGCTCCTACCTAGCTGAACCATTTCTCTTGATATGTTTTCTGTTTACTTCATCTGTGCATCTGCATCTTGGTTAAATGATCTTAATTATGATAATGATTAGTCTCATCACAACACAGCAGCATGGGGAGTCCCAATGACAATTATGATAGAAAAAGTCAAATTATCTCTTGCTGCTACTATGTTTGATAGTGGTTAGTACTGGTACCAGTAATACTTGTCAGTGCTGTCTTTCATGACTGTTCTTTGACACAGTTTTCTCATTTGGAATCTCTTGGCTGCGTGGTTGGCTTCATTTCACCCATTGCCTTTACTGTACACATGGTCGCATAATCAGAGATTTTACGTGCTGCTGAAAGGGGGCTCTGAAATGGATGTGGCTGTTAAACTGGCTCTTCTCAGCGTTTTCTAGACACAGGGTGGCTTTTACCCATTATATTTACTGTTCTGGAGACTTTTCTAGAGGATTGTCCCATATTCTATGCAAATTCAACAGTTTTATTATCTGTTGGATCAGTTAATAGAACTATTTCATCATCTCAACCATTCAACATTTTTCCCTAGTTATACCATTTTCACTTATCGCTTTTTTATTTTGTATTTTTATTTCCTCATTTGGATCTTCAGTTGCAACACAAAGTCTAAGCCGAGATGCTTGAGGTTGTTGAAATACTTAGTTTTGAGTAGTGTTGGTCTGTTCTCTACCTCTTGCAGAGGTTTTGCTGATCACTTTTGCTAACTTTCTTTTACAATTATCTTGCTTTATCTTTCACACAATTGGTTTGTCTTTGTGGAGCTAATGAAGATTTCTAGCACTCGTTCTTTGAGCATTTGCATCAGCTGCTTTGGTAAAGTTATCAAATTCCTCCCGTCCCAGATGGTGCTCTGTACTGCTCTTTTTTCCTCTGGCTTTTTTTCTCATACAGATTTTCTTTCTTCTCTGTGTGCTATTTATTTGTTTATATTTTTAATTTATTAATTATTATTGTTATTTTATTTTAAGAATTAATATTCTGCCTGGTTATCCATATATCTCACTTATCTAGTTTTGTTGGTCTGGAAAGATGCTATGGCTATTCTTGTTCTACTAGTTACTCTTCAGAAAGGTGTAGAGTGAAATACCGAGTATGCTTGCTGATGCAATGACATGTGCTGCATTTTAGGGGCCTTTTTTCCTCATTGTGCCAGCGCAGCAGGTGTGTTTAGTTGTGTACATGCTAAGCTGCAGGACACTGAAGCTTTCTAAAGCTGTCACTTTCTGAAGTCATTACTTCATAAAGCAAGAACAACAAGCCATCTAGGTGTTTTTGCAGGCAACAACTTAAAACAGATTAATGACAAAAAAAATTACTCAATGCAGAACATAATCACTGTGAACTGGACAACTTAATATGATGAATAAAATGATGAGAAATATAGCAATTATTCTTACTGCTGTTGTTGATATTTCAGCAGCATGTAAAGACTGTGATGAAGTCTGGATCTATTAAACCACAAATTGCACAAATTGTCACAGGATAGAGTCCCAACCCCAAGGAAAATGGTTATATTCTGATTGAATAGTCACTCCAATTTATTTTTTTTTAGCTTTTTTTTTTTTTTTTTTTTTTCCAAAAATTAGCTAAAGCTATTTTTTAGCTTAAAAAAGCAAAAAGGTAGCCAATCTATCCCTCAGACCACAGTGACTCCTGAGTAGCTCTAGTGAGGGCTGTTTCCCTGTCAGTGGATGGATGTTGGTGGACAAGACACCAAAGCTGGGGACCCAATTTCAGGTCATCCCAGAGGCACCTTGCAGGAAGCTCTGGCACCTTGGGGAGCCGCTTCCATGGTGCATGTTTGAACCAGCCCCAGAGCTCCTCCACTCTCTGGAGCATGGTGACTCACACCATCCAGCCCTGGGTACAGCCTGTATGGTCAGGGTGTCTGAGCAACCCTGCCGTGGGTCTCTGTGCATGTCCTGCCACTATCCCCAAGGCAACGTTTCCTTAAGGCTTCTTCTCCTGAAGGCTTCTTCATCACTGGTCTTCAGATCTTCCTACAGAAGTTACATCTTCTGTAGGATCAGAGAATATCCTGAATTGGAAGGGACCCACCAGGAACATTGAGTCCAAATCACATGTTTCTCCATGCTTGGAAATCACTCTTCCCCAAGGGCTGTGCAGGGGAAATGTTTTAATCCTATCCATAGCAACTCACCTTTTGCTCGTGCCCTCATCTCATTTCTACTTTTAAACCACAGGATGACCTGTACGTCTGAACCCTTTTCCACTTTTAAGAGGTGGACAGTTTCCACAGTCCCAGACAGCCATTTCAAAGCTATATTGTCCTCACCAAGACTTTTCTCTAATGTTCTTGTCAGTAGCTTCATCATCTGGCCATTGTCTCTCTTCCTACAGATACTGCAGAACATAAACTATTTTCTCAATGATGTTTTTGTTGTATTCCTCTAACAGCAAACAAGGAAACGAGGAACAATTTGTACAAAACCTCTCAGTGCTGGGAAGGTGCAGACAGGATACCTGGCCACTGTGGGCCATAGCTAGCACCATCTTGGGCAGTGAAATGGTGGTGGTGGGGAGCACATGGAGGTCTGCATGTGGGCTTCTGGGCAGCACTGTGCTGCCACCTTAGTCAGTGGGCTGAAGGAGCAAACCCAGCCTGTCCTGGGACATTTGACTCTTGGCTGCCTAATATTTAGGGTTGGGATGAAGGCAGAGCGGAGACGCCATGTGAACTGAGCCCAGAGCAGCTGAATTTCCCCCCTTACTACATTCCGCAGGGCATGGGAACACCAACAGCACTGCCATGTTTCACCACTGCTTTCTATGTCACTCAGAATCCAGAGAAGCAGCTGTCTGTGGCACTGGGCTCACTGTGCTGAGGCTCACATCCCAGCCCTGCGACTGGCCTACTTGGCCATTGCTAGCAAATCCTGCTTGCTGTGCGTAGGACATCTAGTAAAATCAGTGTAATGACATGTCCCTTGGGATGTACTCGCTGACATCCCAACTAAGAATGTTATTTTGGTGTTATGAATATAGAACCAGGTAAAGTAAAACATCTTGAAGAGGTAAAGGTCATCTCACAGACCAAACTAAATAATAATTGAAGAGTACAGAACAGATGCTTTATTGTGTGGAATCTCTTGTTACACGCTGCTTCTGGGAGGGATGAAGACTTAAAAAAAAACATTTCTAAGTCAGTTTATTCTTACCAATAATGATGGCCACATAGAAGTCTGTGCCCTGGGCTTGAAGATTATTCAAGATGCCTGTATAAAATGCTGTTTTATTCTTAATTATCAAGGGAAAAAATCTCTCTGGCCTTTGTATGGATGACAGAGAGCCCAAATTGCATTTGCACCTCTCATGTACATAACCCTCCGGCTAACACATGCTGTGGGTCAAAGCCTTGCCCAGTGACCAGCCACTGGGAAGCAGAGCTGGTTCCTCAGTGCCAGCTGCAGTGGCTCCAGGCTTTTAGCCAGGACCAGAAAAGCAGGTGAATTATCTGCCCATACACAGGTAAGCGGGGATGAATCTACGGAAGAGCAAATTGCCATTGAGAGGTATGTAGGAAAGAGGACCAAGAGAAAGCAGGAGGAATGGGCAACTGTCTCGATTCTTAGGATCACTTCAAACAGGAAGAAGCTGGAGCCATGCTTTACTTTTTGTAGGGTGAGGTAGAGTATCTTTGTCTCCCTCTACCCTCAGCACTGTGGCTAAATGCTCCTGTACCTCCCTGGCTGAGTATGATTTCCCTCATATCAGTGGCTGTAACATCATAACATTCCTGTTGGCTAACTGAGATCTCAGCCCCAGCCCAGGGACGCTGCAGATCAAGCTCTTCTTCTGCATTTCCCTGACTTGGCTGTTGATGGTGGTGTGATGGTTTGTCATTGTACATTTCCGTCTGCTGAGCAGCCATTTAAGAGCTATTGTGCAAACCTTGTAGTGCCGTTTCAACACATCTACTTACCCCACATCTGTTAGCGCAACATCCTGCTCCGCCTGCTCCCAGCATCATGAATGCCGGCAGAATAGCCTGTGAGAAAAGCACAATCTTAATTTATAGAAATCACAGAATAACAGAATTGGCACGCAGTATTTCTCTCTGGATGTTCTTTTTAAAGTCTAGGAGCTGGGGCATCGCGTTCCTCAAATGCAAACCACCTTCTAGCACTTCTCCATGAGTTGCACCAGCTATGATGGTGCTTGAGTTTGCTCTCCCTCCTCTGTCTCAGTTCAGTGTTTTAAGCACTGGGTTATTGCCTGTCCTGGAATGGAAATTTTGAATGTTTATGAAAAAAACAATAAAGAGAAAAATGTTTTCTTGAGAGAGTATAAATTTCCATGAGGCAGAAGAAAACCTTTCCCTCTTGACTTTCACTTCAGCAGAATCTAAATAAGTTTATTCATCCCTGCAGCAAGAGTTATGACAGTTTAAATCTTTGGCGCATCCTGCTCTAAATTATAATTGGGAAGTCAGTCTTAAACTTCCTGAAATGCATCTAACTTCTGTTCTTTGTACTAAGCTTCTGGAAAATCCACATGATGGACTTCACTCAGCAGGAAACTCCCAATTCACATTAGCTTTCTCCATGGCAATGAGCAGGTGGAGCTAGACAGATATAGCGGAGTCAGCAATCATCCATGTCTCAGGACATAACGCACCTTACACAGGTGCTCTGGAGATAGGAAAGGCTGCATTTGGTTTGGTAGCTAGAGGGCAAGAAAGCTTTTGTGGGTCTAGCTGTGCAGCCAAAGCACTCCTGCTGCCTGGCCTCTGGCTGCCACTGTCTGTGTAGGCATCTCACAGAGCAGTGTAAGGAGATAAGTATTAGACAAACTAGGAAATGGTCTCTGTAAAGTTAATGAAAGAAGGAGAAAAAAAAAAAAAAAGGAAAATGAAAAAGCTGTAAAAAACAGCCTGACTTAATGCTGGAAAGATGTTGTCCCATGTAGGAGAGGAAGAGCAGAATGTCCAAGGTGAATGAGGCTCAGAGAATTTATGTTTATAGTGCAAATATCCATGTTATACTATATAGGACAATGTTATGAAACCTGCTTAGTTTTGCAGCCCATAAATATTTTCCAGTGGATTTCCTCTTAATTGTATTTTATGCACCCCTCAGAGGCAGCCTCCAGCATGAGCAATGGTCACTGGACCACAGTTGGAGGCCTGCAGATGTAGAGAATTGTTTAAAAGACTTTCCTCTTCCTGAAAAAATGCCAGCTGTTAAATAATCATAGGTGATCCCCGCGGCACCCCCAGCCCCAGCATGCTATCGTCTGGCTCAAAGGAGAGCTAACATTGCCCTTTCCTCTAGGGCTGTCTTTCTTCTTCGGAGGTTTCCCCTCTAAGCTGTGGGCACTATTCTTTTATTAGCCTGGCTAAGGATGAAGGGTTTGCCCGGCAGCTTTTCTTTTCTTTTCTTTTCTTTTCTTTTCTTTTCTTTTCTTTTCT